>NC_057800.1:101812347-101812959 GCF_018294505.1 Triticum aestivum | reverse complement strand
GGTTGGGGTGTTGGGGTGTCGTGTCGGGGTCGGGGTGTTGGGGCTGTCGTGTCAGGGTCAGGATGTCGGGGTGTCAGTCATGTCTTCTTCTTATTATTATTTTTCTATTCTCCTCCTCCTCCTCCTCCTCTTCTTCTTCTTCTTCTTTATTTCCCTTTTTACTCTCCTTTTTATTCTTCTTCCTTCTTTTCCTTCTTCCTCTTGTCTTCTTTGTCTTCTTCATTTTCCTTATTTTCCGTTTTCCTCTCCACTTCTACTTTTTCTTATTTTCTTCCTTTTTTCATCTAACAAAATGTACTAATAACCTAAAATATGACTAACCTAAAATATGACTAAATATAAAAAATTAACCAAAAATCTACTAACCTAAAATGCACTAACAATACAACCTAAAAAAGCAACTAAATCAACTAACCTAAATTCTACTAACAATACAACCTAAATAAAAAATAGCAAGAAAAAAAGAAAGAAAAAATGAAGAACCTCATTAGGGGGCGACTGGACGGAGCGGCGACGGGTGGCGGGCGGCCTGGGCAGTGGGACGGCCGCAAGGCCTGGGTGGGGCAATGGACGGCCTTGGCGGGGCGGCAGGACGACGTGGTGGTCGGGGGC
>NC_057800.1:101802348-101811908 GCF_018294505.1 Triticum aestivum | reverse complement strand
AGAGCCATTAACTCTTACTCTCTTTGCCATCTGCTGGCGGACGACAAAGATTCTTTACTGTCTGCTAGCAGAAGGCAAAGAGGGGGGGTGGACCGTTGTAGTGTACTGGCATCTTGTGGACCCCATCAGCACCTCTTTGTCGTCTGCTAAACCTTTGTCGTCCGCCAGCAGACGGCAAAGAACTAGCATAGGGAAAAGACCTTCTTTGCCATCTGCTAGCAGAGGACAAAGAACTGACAGACGGCAAAGTCCCTGATTCTAGTAGTGTATCATTATCAACTTTGCATCTTTTGGCATCAATATTATGAATATCTGTGTCACTATGATTGAGATTCAATAAACCATTCACATTGGGTGTATGACCATAGAAGGTTTTATTCATGTAAGTAGAACAACAATTATTCTCTGACTTAAATGAATAACAGTTGCAATAAACATGATCAAAACATATTTATGCTCAACACAAACACCAAATAACATTTATTTAGGTTCAACACTAATCCCGAAGGTAGAGTAAGTGTGCGATGGTGATTGTATCAACCTTGGAATCACTTCCAACACACATCGTCACCTTGTCCTTAACTAGTTTATGTTTATTTTGCAACTCTTGTTTCAATTTACTAATCTTAGCAACTGAATCGGTATGAAATACCCAGGGGTTGCTACGAACACTAGTAAAGTACACATCAATAACATGTATATCAAATATACCTTTGTTCACTTTGCCATCCTTCTTATCTGCCAAGTATCTGGGGTAGATCCACTTCTAGTGACCATTTCCTTTGAAGTAGAAGCACTTAGTTTCATGCTTAGGTCCAGCTTTGGGATTCTTCGTGGGAGTGGCAACTTTCTTGCCATTCTTCTTGAAGTTCCCTTTCTTTCCTTTGCCCTTTTTCTTGGAACTAGTGGTCTTGTTTAACCATCAACAATAGATGCTCTTTATTGATTTCTACCTTCCCCGGTTTCAGTATCACGAAGAGCTCGGGAATCATTTTCATCATGCCTTGCAAATTATAGTTCATCACGAGGTTCTAGTAGCTTTGTGATAGTCATTAGAGAATTCTATCAGTCGCTATTTTATCTGGAAGATTAACTCCCACTTGATTCAAGCGATTGTAGTACCCAGACATTCTGAGCACATGCTCACTGGCTGAGCTATTCTCCTCCATCTTGTAGGCAAAGTACTTGTCAGAGATCTCATACCTCTCAACACAGGCATGAGTCTGAGATACCAATGTCAGCTCTTGGAACATCTCATATTCTCCGTGGCATTCAAAATATTTTGAAGTCCTAGTTCTAAGCCGTAAAGCATGGTGCCCTAAACTATTAAGTAGTCATCATATCGAGGTTGCCAAACATTCATAACGTCTGCATCTGCTCTTGCAATAGGTCGGTCACCTAGCAGTGCATCAAGAACATAATTCTTCTGTGTAGCAATGAGGATAATCCTCATGTCATGGACCCAGTCTGCTTTATTGCTACCATCATCTTTCAACTTAGTTTTCTCTAGGAACATATCAAAAATAGGGGAGCTATATTGCAAGCTATTGATCTACAACACAGATATGCAAAAACTATTAAGACTAAGTTCATGATAAATTAAGTTCAATTAATCAAATGACTAATGAACTCCCACTTAAATAAACATCCATCAAGTTATCTAAGTGATATATACATGATCCATATAAACTAACCCATGTCCGATCATCACGTGAGATGGGGTAGTCATCAATTGTTAACATCTCTATGTTGATCATATCTACTATATAACTCACATTTGACATTTCGGTCTCTAGTGTTTCGAGACCATGTCTGTACATGCTAGGCTCGTCAAGTTTAACCCAAGTATTCTGCATGTGCAAAACTGTCTTACACCCGTTGTATGTGAACGTAAAGTCTATCACACCTGATCATCACGAGGTGCGTCAAAACGATGAACTTTGGCAACTGTGCATATTCGGAGAGAACACTTTTATCTTGAAATTCAGTGAAGGGATCATCTTATAATGCTACTGCCGTTCTAAGCAAAATAAGATGCATAAAAGATAAACATCACATCCAATCAAAATATGTGACGTGATATGGCCATCATCATGTTATGCTTTTTATCTCCATATCCAAAGCATCGTCATGATCTCCATCGTCACTAGCTCGACACCTTGATCTCCATCGTTGCTTCGGGGTTGTCTCGCCAGCTATTGCTTCTACAACTATTGCTAACGCATAGCAATAAAGTAAAGGAATTACATGTTGCTTGCATTTCATACAATAAAGAGACAACCCTAAGGCTCCTGTCGGTTGTCTATATTACAAAACATGATCATCTCATACATCAACATATATCTCATCATGTCTTGACCATATCACATCACAACATGCCCTGCAAAAACAAGTTAGACGTCCTCTACTTTGTTCTTGCAAGTTCTGTGTGGCTGCTATGGGCTTCTAGCAAGAACCGTTCTTAACTATGCAAAAACCACAATGGTGATTAGCAAGTTTGCTCTTTTAACCTTCTTCAAGGACCGGCTGTAGTCAAATTTGATTCAACTAAAGTAGGAGAAACAGACACCCGCCAGCCCCCTTTATGCAAAACTAGTTGCATGTCAGTTAGTGGAACCGGTCTCATGTGCGTGGACATATAAGGTTGGTCCAGGCCGCTTCATCCCACAATACCGCTGAATCAAAATAAGACATTGGTGGTAAGCGGTATGACTATCACCACCCACAACTCTTTGTGTTCTACTCATGCATATCATCTACGCATAGACCTGGCTCGGATGCCACAGTTGGGAAACGTTGCATGGAAAACAAAAAAATTCTACACACACTCAAGATATATCCATGGAGATGCATAGAAATGAGGGGGAGAGTGTGTCTACGTACCCTCGTAGACCGTAAGTGGAAGCGTTTGTTAACGCGGTTGATGTAGTCGAACTTCTTCGCGCTCCAACCGATCGAGTACCGTACGTACGACACCTCCGTGTTCAGGACACGTTCAACTTGGTGACGTCCTCGCCTTTTTGATCTAGCAACATGGAGAAGTAATGGATGAGTTTCGGCAGCATGACGGCGGGGTGACGGTGATGGTGAAGCTATCTCCGCAGGGCTTCGCCTAAGCACTGTGAAAAAATGACAGAGGCACTAAACTGTGGAGGGGGCGCTGCACACGGCTAAGCAATTGTTGTGGTTATGTGTGGTGCCCCTTCCCACATATATATAGGTGGGGGAGAGGGGAGAGGCCAAGGGGCGCCCCAAGTAGGGTCGAATCCTACTTGGGGTCTTTCCCTAGTCGTGCCCCCTTACCATATTTGCCGGAGGGGAAAGGAAAGGGGGGAGAGGAAAGGAAGGGGGAGGCCGACTCCCCCCCCTTTCCTTCTCTCCCCAAGGGCTGTGGCCTAGGAGGGGCGCGCCATCCCCTTGTGGGTTGGTGTGTTCCCCCCTTTGGCCCATATGGCCCATTAACCTCCCGGGGGTGTCCGGAACCCCTTCCAGTGACCCGATTTCTACCCGGTACATCCCGAAACTCTATCCAAATATCATCGTCCTATATATCAATATTTACCTTCGGACCATTCCGGAGCTCCTCGTCATGTCCATGATCACATCCGGGACTCCGAACAACATTCGGTCACCAAATCATATAACTCATATAACACTATATCGTCAACGAACGTTAAGCGTGCGGACCCTACGGGTTCGAAAACTGATACGTATCCAACGTATATATAATTTTTGATTGTTCCATGCTATTATATTATCTGTTTTCGATGTTTTATATGCTATTTTATATTATTTCTGGGACTAACCTATTAACCTAGAGCCCAGTGCCAGTTCCTATTTTTCCCTGTTTTTGAGTTTCGTAGAAAAGGAATACCAAACGGAATAAAACCTTCGCGATGATCTTTCTTGGACCGGAAGACAACCAGGAGACTTGGAGATGAAGCCGGAGGAGCCACGATGAAGCCACAAGGAAGGAGGGCGCGCCCCCACCCTTGTGGGCCCCTCATGCACCTCCTGACCTAATTCTCTTGCCTATATATATTCCTTTATATCCCCAAACCACCAGAGGCATCCACGAAAACACTTTTCCACCGACGCAACCTTCTATACCCATGAGATCCCATCTAGGGACCTTTTCCGACACCCTGTCGGAGGGGAATTAAATCACGGAGGGCTTCTACATCAACTCTATTGCCCTTCCGATGAAGCGTGATAGTTTACCTCTGACCTACAGGTCCATAGCTAGTAGCTAGATGGCTTCTTCTCTCTCTTAGATTCTCAATACCATGTTCTCCTTGATGTTCTTGGAGATCTATTCGATGTAATACTTTTTTGCGGTGTGTTTGCCGAGATCCGATGAATTGTGGATTTATGATCAGCTTATCTATGAATATTATTTGAATCTTCTCTGAATTCTTATATGCATGATTTTATATCTTTGTAATTCTCTTCGAACTATCGGTTTGGTTTGGCCAACTATATTGGTATTTCTTGCAATGGGAGAAGTGCTTAGCTTTGGGTTCAATCTTGCGTGTCCTTTCGCAGTGACAGTAGGGGCAGCAAGGCACGTATTGTATTGTTGCCATCAAGGATAAAAAGATGGGGTTTTCATCATATTGCTTGAGTTAATTCCTCTACATCATGTCATCTTTAGTTAATGCATTACTCCGTTCTTTATGAACTTAATACTCTAGATGCATCCTGGATAGCGGTCGATGTGTGAAGTAATAGTAATAGATGCAGAATCGTTTCGGTCTACTTGACACGGACGTGATGCCTATATTCATGATCATTGCCTTAGATATCATCATAACTTTGCGCTTTTCTATCAATTGCTCGACAGTAATTTGTTCACCCACCTTATTATTTTCTATCTTGAGAGAAGCCTCTAGTGAAATCTATGGCCCTCGGGTCTATTTTCCATCATATAATTAAGTTTCCGATCTACTATTTTGCAATATTTTACTTTCCGATCTATAAACCAAAAATACCAAAAATATTTACTTTATCGTTTATCTATCTCTATCAGATCTCACTTTTGCAAGTAACCGTGAAGGGATTGACAATCCCTTTATCGCATTGGGTGCAAGTTGTTTGATTGTTTGTGCAAGTATTCGGTGATTTGTGTGTTGTCTCCTACTGGATTGATACCTTGGTTTTCAAACTGAGGGAAATACTTATCTCTACTTTGCTGCATCATGCTTTCCTCTTCAAGGGAAAATCCAACGCAAGCTCAAGAAGTAGTAAGAACTATGTAGGCATGACTGAGACACTTCTCCGGTTAATAACCAATAGCGGAACCTGGATGCCCATGTTGGCTCCTACATATTCTACGAAGATCTTTATCAGTCGAACCTAATGACAACATATGTAATTCCCTTTGTCCATCGGTATGTTACTTGCCCGGGATTCGATCGTCGGTATCTACATACCTACTTCAATCTCGTTACCGGCAAGTCTCTTTACTCATTCCATAATACATCATCTTGCAACTAACTCCTTAGTCACTTTGCTTGCAAGGCTTCTTATGATGTGTATTACCGAGAGGGCCCAGAGATGCCTCTCCGATACTCGGGGTGAAAAATTCTAATCTCGATCTATGCCAACTCAACAAACACCTTCGGAGATACCTGTAGAGCATCTTTATGATCACCCAGTTATGTTGTGATGTTTGATAGCACACAAGGTATTCCTATGGTATCCGGGAGTTGCATAATCTCATAGTCGGAGGAATATGTATTTGACATTTAAGAAAGCAATAGCAATTAACTGAATGATCAATATGCTAAGCTAATGGATGGGTCTTGTCCATCACATCATTCTCCTAATGATGTGATCCCATTATCAAATGATAACTCATGTTTATGGTTAGGAAACCTTAACGATCTTTGATCAATGAGCTAGTCTAGTAGAGGCTCACTAGGGCACGGTATTTGTTTACGTATCCACACATGTATTTAAGTTTCTCATCTATACAATTCTAGCATGAATAATAAACCTTTATCATGATTTAGGAAACATAGTAATAACCATTTTATTATTGCCTCTAGGGCATATTTCCATCACATATGATGTTCTATTCCAAACTTATGAAAAAACTGATTGGCATGTGTACTTTTATATGTCGAAATCGTAATTAGGGTCGCTAGTTCCTGAAAGTGCTAGTGATCGACTAGAGGGGGGGTGAATAGGCGATTTTTATGAAAGTCTTCAAAACATGGAAGTTTCAAAGACAAACGATAGAAATGTACCTATTAACATGCAGCGGATGGTAGACTACACTAGGCAAGCCATAGTCAAGTATTCAATGAAGTGAAAGCACAAAGACTAATAGCAGCTAGGCAGTATGGATCAGGATGGAAGATAGTATGAAGCCAAACAGAACAAGCAGTCTCACAGTGAAGACAAACAGATAATGCAAATAGGCAATGACTTCACAAGGACCAACTGTAATAAAGAGACGGGAAGGATAGAACCAGTTGCTCATTGAAGACAATGATTTGTTGGACCAGTTCCAGTTGCTATGACAACTGTACGTCTAGTTAGGGAGGCTGAGATTTAACTCAGAAGACCGTGTCTTCACCTTATTCCCCTTGAGCTAAGGACACCCAGTCCTCGCCCAATCACTCTGGTAAGTCTTCAAGGTAGACTTCCAAACCTTCACAGACTTCGTTCACCGGCGATCCATAATGACTCTTGGATGCTCAGAACGCGACGCCTAACCAGATGGAGGATTCACAGCCCTCAAGTGTAATAAGTCTTCAGATCACACAGACAGGAAGACTTCAGTGATGTCTAACACTCTTTGGCTCTGGGTGTTCAAGGTTTTGTCCTTGCAAGGATTTCTCTCTCAAAGGCTTCGAGGTGGTTTGCTCTCAAACGACAAAAGCCGTGCACTAACTCTGAGCAGCCAACCAATTTATGGTGTAGGGGGTGGGCTATTTATAGCCACTAGTCAACCCGACCTGATTTGTCTGAAATGACCCTGGGTCACTAAGGAACTGACACCTGTTCCAATTGTCAGATTTCAAACACACACAGCAACTTTACTTGGGCTACAAGCAAAGCTGACTTATCCAGCTCTGGATAAGATTTGCTCTCATTGTCTTCGCTCGAAGACATAGGATTTTGGTTAAGCATCACTTCAGTCATTCTGACTGGTTCACTCGGACCCCACTTAACAGTACGATGGTTCCTATGACTCAACAAAGAAGAAAAGGAAACAATGAAACAACTAAGTCTTCGCGCTCCATAGTCTTCACTCAGTGTCTTCTCTTGTCATAGTCTTCACTGTGAATATCTTCACATACCACCTTTGTCTTCAATGTCTTCATACATTTTTAGGGGTCATCTCCGGTAGGAAAACCGAATCAATGAGGGACTCCTACCTGTGTTATCCTGTAATTCTCACAAACACATTGGTCCCTCAACCAGGTTTGTCGTCAATACTCCAAAACCAACTAGGGGTGGCACTAGATGCACTTACAGTTCCACTCTAAACAAAGAAGGTATTTAGCATGTAACTATATCTTACTAAAATTGTTTATGAAATTTCATGCCACTGCATAATACAGAGTATGTGTGGGACATGCACCTGTCGAATGCCCACCATGTGTTGGCCGAATCAGTGCTCTTGAAAAAACATTGCGAAGATATGCGGAGAAGAAGGCTGACACAATAGTGGTTCCAGCAATAGGGGTCAATGTTGAGTCGCTTGGAGAAGCATATGATTACTATAATCTCTATTCCTGGGAGATTGGGTTTGGGATAAGGTACGGCAAGAGCAGGCTTAATGTCGAAAGAACAAAATGCATGCAGGAGATAGTCTATGGATGTTCTGTAAGTGATCTTTCTAATCCAGTGTAGTATTAAACGATCATGTATTTCTCATGCCTAAGTTCTGCAAAACAAATACGAAAGTGATGCTATGTAGTTGTTGTGCCTCACATAGGGAATACCGAAAAAGAGTAACACTAGGACATGCAGATGCAGATACCCTGCAATGATACGGTTGCTTCGATCAGATGACAGTGGGTGGTACATAACAGAGTACAAACCAGAGCACAATCATGTACTCACTAAAAAATGTGGCGAAGAGATGTACTAGCCTCACATAGACATATCGATATATACACAAGGGATGTTGTGAAGCAACTCCGTGCGAACAACATTAGCATCGGAAAGGTGTACAATATAATTGGTAGTTTCTTCGGTTTAATGACAAATGTACCTTTCAGTAAAAGGGCACTGAGAGGACTATGTAGCAAGATCAGTCGAGAGCAAGTAGACGAGGATGTAAAGAAAACCATGTATGTTTTTTCTGAATTGGGGCAAAAGACTCTGATCTCTACTACCGAGTGCAGCCTGATGAGGAGAGCCATATACGAAATTTGATATGGTTAACCAGAGCAAGTAGAGCACATTACCATTACTTTGGGGATGCCATAACATTGGATACTACATACCACACAAACATATATGATATGCCATTTGGGCTGTTCATAGGGGTCAATAATCACTTCTAGAGTGTGATATTTGGGGGCGTGCTAGTCAGCGATGAAACAGTTGACACTTTCAAGTGGGTCTTTGTCAAGCAACTGGTTCTATCACTTCACCCATTTACTTACAGTTTAGCTTCATGAAGTCGTTTCTTGCCTGTTTTGTTTGACTTCATTGTGTGAAGACATTCACTCTGATTGCATATTTGGCTTCATATTGTTTTCCAATTCCAATATGTTCTACCTAGCTGCTATTTTCCTTCGTGCTTAATCTCCTCTGTCTCTTTACCCATGGCAAGGCTAGTGTAGTTTATCTTCCGCTGCGTACTGTGTACGTGTCAATTGTTTGCCTGTCTTCGAACACATTCCTTGTCTTGAAGACTTTCATAAAAATCGCCTATTAACCCCCTCTAGTCGATAACTAGCATTTTCACCACTACTCTTAGGACCAGGGATAACCAAATAGAGTAGATTGCAATGGACCAGTCGTCTTCTAAGGGAAGGACCAAGATAGGCCGAAGAAGGGACAACTCCTACGGTCCTACCTCCACTACAAAACAAAGACACATCCGTGACATTTTGGGCCGAACGAAATTTTTTTCTGTCATACATATGACACTTCTATGACGATAATTGTGACAAAACCTGGTATCATCATAGATGTGGTGGGCTCCTACTTCTATGACAAAAAATCATGACAGAAAATGGGCTTTTCGTCCTGGGCGGGCCGGAGACGCAGCTGCATGACATTCTTTGGGTCGTCCATGACGGAATAAACCGTTGTAGAAGCGAGGGCGAGGAAAATTTCGGGGAGTTCCCGGTTACGGTGGGAGGTTGGGGGCCGAGCGATGCGCGTTTCTCTCATACACATACGCGCGTGTGTGCGAGGCGTTGGCTCTAACTGAACCCGAGCGAGGCGTTGGGTTCTAACTGAACCCGAGCGATTGCACTGCAGGCTACACGTTACTGAACCCGAGCGGTCGATAGATGGCTATTAACTGAACCCGATCGAGCGATTCCTTTTCTACAGCTGCTAACTAAAGCCGACCAATGCTACCTCTG
>NC_057800.1:101546741-101802023 GCF_018294505.1 Triticum aestivum | reverse complement strand
TTGGCACTGGATGAACAGGACCACCCCGTGGAGGGTAGGATGAACAGTAGACGGTGGAGGGCAGGATAAATAGTAGCCCGTGGAGGGGTGGTTGAACAGGAGCCCTTTGATACGTCTCCAACGTATCTATAATTTTTGATTGCTCCATGCTATATTATCTACTATTTTGGACTATATTGGGCTTTATTTTCCACGTTTATATTATTTTTGGGACTAACCTATTAACCGGAGGCCCAGCCCAGAATTGTTGTTTTTTGCCTATTTCAGTGTTTTGAAGAAACGGAATATCAAACGTAGTCCAAATGGAATAAAATCTTTGGGAACGTGATTTTCTCACCGAACGTCATCCAGAATACTTGGACCCTGCTCCAAGGAACAAAAGAGGCGGTCAAGAGGGTGGAGGGCGCCCCCCCTAGGGCGCGCCCCCTGCCTCGTGGGCCCCTTGTTGCTTCTCCGGCGTACTTCTTCCTCCTATATATACACTTTACACCCAAACAATCAGAACAGGAGCCAAAAACCTAATTCCACCGCCACAACTTTCTGTATCCACGAGATCCCATCTTGGGGCCTGTTCCGGAGCTCCGCCAGGAGAGGGCCGTCATCACGGAGGGCTTCTACATCATCCTAGCCTCTCCGATGAAGTGTGAGTAGTTTACCTCAGACCTTCGGGTCCATAGTTAGTAGCTAGATGGCTTCTTCTCTCTCTTTGAATCTCAATACAAAGTTCTCCCCCTCTCTTGTGGAGATCTATTCGATGTAATCTTCTTTTTGCGGTGTGTTTGTTGAGACCGATGAATTGTCGGTTTATGATCAAGTCTATCTATGAATAATATTTGAATCTTCTCTGAATTCTTTTATGTATGATTGGTTATCTTTGCAAGTCTTTCACCATGGGAGAAGTGCTTGGCTTTGGGTTCGATCCTGTGGTGTCCTTACCCGGTGACAGAAGGGGCAGGAAGGCACGTATTTTATTGTTGCCATCGAGGATAACAAGATGGGGTTTATTTCATATTGCATGAATTTATCTCTCTACATCATGTCATCTTGCTTAAGGCGTTACTCTGTTTTTAACTTAATACTCTAGATGCATGCTGGATAGCGGTCGATGAGTGGAGTAATAGTAGTAGATGCAGAATCGTTTTGGTCTACTTGTCATGGACGTGATGCCTATATACATGATCATGCCTAGATATTCTCATAACTATGCTCAATTCTGTCAATTTCTCAACAGTAATTTGTTCACCCACCGTAGAATACTTATGCTCTTGAGAGAAGCCACTAGTGAAACCTATGGCCCCCAGGTCTATTCTCATCATATCAATCTCCATCACTTTAATCTTGCTTTGCTTTTTTACTGTGCTTTTACTTTTTACTATGCATCTTTATACCCAAAAATATTATATCTATCAGATCTCACTCTCATAAGTGACCGTGAAGGGATTGACAACCCCTAATCGTGTTGGTTGCGAGTAGCTATCGCTTTGTGCAGGTACGAGGGACTTGAGCGTGGGATCCTACTCGATTGATACCTTGGTTCTCAAAAACTGAGGGAAATACTTACGCTACTCTGCTACATCATCCCTTCCTCTTCGGGGAAAACCAACGCAAGCTCAAGACGTAGCAAGAAGGATTTCTGGCGTCGTTGCCGGGGAGTCTACGCAAAAAGTCAACATACCAAGTACTCATCACAATCCCTATCTCTCGCATTACATTATTTGCCATTTGCCTCTCGTTTTCCTCTCCCCCCAATTCACCATTGACGTTTTATTCGCTCCCTCTCTCTCTATCCTCCCTCTCTATTTGCCTCTTTTTGCCCGTTTGCTTTTTGTTTGCTTGTGTGTTAGATTGCTTGTTTGTCGTGATGGCTCAAGATACTACCAAATTGTGTGACTTCACCAATACCAATAATAATGATTTCCTTAGCACTCCGATTTCTCCTCTTATCGATGCTGAATCTTGTGAAATTAATATTGCTTTGTTGAATCTATTTATGAAAGATCAATTCACCGACCTTCCTAGTGAAGATGCCGCTATTGATTTATGTGATATGCAAAAGAAAAAAGATGTCAATAATGATGTCGTTAAATTGAAGCTATTTCCTTTTTCTCTTAGAGATCGTGCTAAAGCTTGGTTTTCATCTTTGCCTAAGAATAGTATTGATTCATGGAACAAGTGCAAAGATGCTTTTATCTCTAAGTATTTTCCTCCCGCTAAGATCATCTCTCTTAGAAACAATATTATGAACTTTAAACAACTTGATCATGAACATGTTGCACAAGATTGGGAGAGAATGAAATTAATGATACGTAATTGCCCTACTCATGGTTTGAATTTGTGGATGATTATACAAAAATTTTATGCCAGATTGAATTTTGCTTCTATAAATCTTTTAGATTCGGCCGCGGGAGGCACTTTTATGGAAATCACTTTAGGAGATGCTACTAAACTCCTAGATAATATTATGGTTAATTATTCTCAATGGCATACTGAAAAATCTTCTAATAAAAAATTGCATGTGATAGAAGAAATCAATGTGTTGAGTGGAAAGATGGATGAACTTATGAAATTATTTGCTACTAAGAGTGTTTCTTCTGATCCTAATGATATGCCTTTGTCTACTTTGATTGAGAATAACAATGAATCTATGGATGTGAATTTTGTTGGTAGGAATAAATTTGGTAACAACGCTTATAGAGGGAATTTTAATCCTAGGCCATATCCTAGTAATCCTTCTAATAATTATGGTAATTCCTACAACAACTCTTATGGAAATTATAATAAGATGCCCTCTGAATTTGAGAATAGTGTTAAAGAGTTTATGAATTCACAAAAGAATTTTAATGCTTTGCTTGAGGAGAAATTGCTTAAAGTTGATGATTTGGCTAGAAACATTGATAGAATTTCTCTTGAGGTTGATTCTTTAAATCTTAGATCTATTCCTCCTAAACATGATATCAATGAGTCTCTCAAAGCCATGAGAATTTCCATTGATGAGTGCAAAGAAAGAACCGCTAGGATGCGTGCTTCCAAAGATGCCTTTATTAAAGCGTGTTCTTCCAATTCCTATGAAAATCAAGATGAAGATCTTAAAGTTATTGATGTGTCCCCTATGAAATCTTTATTTTGCAATATTAATCTTGATGAAATTGAATATGATCTTCCTTTGCCTAGAAGGCGTTCTAAAAATTCAGAGTGTTTAGATCTTAATGATGAAATTGATGAAAGTGGGATTGAAAGAAATAAAAATCTAGATGTTGCTAAACCCACTATATTGGATTTCAAGGAATTTAATTATGAAAGTTGCTCTTTAATTGCTTGTATTTCCTTTTTGCAATCCGTGCAAAATTCTCCACATGCTTATAGCCAAAATAAAGCCTTCACCGAACATATTGTTGATGCCTTGATGCAATCTTATGAAGAAAAACTTGAGTTGAAAGTTTCCATCCCTAGAAAACTCTATGATGAGTGGGAACCAACTATTAAAATTAAAATTAAAGATCATGAGTTTTATGCTTTGTGTGATTTGGGTGCTAGTGTCTCTACTATTCCCAAGACTTTGTGTGATTTGCTAGATTTCCGTAATTTTGATGATTGCTCTCTAAACTTGCATCTTGCGGATTCCACTATTAAGAAACCTATGGGAAGAATTAATTATGTTCTTATTGTTGCAAATAGGAATTATGTGCCTGTAGATATCATTGTTCTTGATATAGATTGCAATCCTTCTTGCCCTATTATTCTTGGTAGACCTTTCCTTAGAACGGTTGGTGCGATTATTGATATGAAGGAAGGGAATATTAGATTTCAATTTCCATTAAAAAGGGCATGGAACACTTTCCAAGAAAGAAAATAAAATTACCATATGAAACTATCATGAGAGCCACTTATGGATTGCCTACCAAAGATGGCAATACCTAGATCTATCCTTGCTTTTATGCCTAGCTAGGGGCGTTAAACGTTAGCGCTTGTTGGGAGGCAACCCAATTTTATTTTTATTCCTTGATTTTTGCTCCTGATTAGTAATAAATAAATTATTTAGCCTCTGTTTTGGTTGTGTTTTGGTGTTTAATTAGTGTTTTTGCCAAGTAGAACCGTTGGGAAGACTTGGGGAAAGTCTTGTTGAACTTGTTGTAAAAACAGAAACTTTAGCGCTCACGAGAACTGCTGTCATTTTTATTTGAAGAGTGCTATTTAGTTAGTTTTTCATATGATTAATAGATAAATTCCTAAAGTCCAGCAATTTATTTTAGAATTTTTGGGGTTCCAAATCTTGCGCTAGCTACAGATTACTACAGACTGTTCTGTTTTTGACAGATTCTGTTTTTCGTGTGTTGTTTGCTTATTTTGATGAATCTATGGCTAGTAAAATAGTTTATAGTCCATAGAGAAGTTGGAATACAGTAGGTTTAACACCAATATAAATAAATAATGAGTTCATCACAGTACCTTGAAGTGGTCTTTTGTTTTCTTTCGCTAACGGAGCTCACGAGTTTTCTATTTTGAGTTTTGTGTTGTGATGTTTTCAAGTTTTGGGTGAATTCTTTTGATGGATCATGGAACAAGGAGTGGCAAGAGCCTAAGCTTGGCTATGCCCATGGCACCCCCAAGATAATCCAAGGAAACCAAAAATTCAAAGCTTGGGGATGCCCCGGAAGGCATCCCCTCTTTTGTCCACTTCCATCGGTAATTTACTTGGAGCTATATTTTTATTCACCAACATGATATGTGTTTTGCTTGGAGCGTCTTGTACTATTTGTGTCTTTGTGTCTTAGTATTCCACAATCATCCTTACTATACACACCTATTGAGAGACCATACATGAATTAAAATTTGATAGAATACTCTATGTGCTTCACTTATATCTTTTGAGCTAGATAATTTTGCTCTGTGTGCTTCACTTATATCTTTTGAGCGTTATAATTTTGCTCTATGTGCTTCACTTAGATATTTTAGAGCATGGTGGTGGATTCATTTTAAAGAAACTATTGATCTCTCATGCTTCACTTAAATTATTTTGAGAGTCTCTTAATAGCATGGTAAATTGCTTAATAATAATATGCTTGGTATTCAAGATTTGTGAAACTTTCTTTTGAGTGTGTTGAATACTAAGAAAAGATTGAAGCATGATAATTGTTTTGAGATATGGAGGTGATAATATTAAAGTCATGCTAGTTGAGTAGTTGTGAATTTAAAGAATACTTGTGTTAAGGTTTGTGATTCCCGTAGCATGCACGTATGGTGAACCGTTATGTGATGAAGTCGGACCATGATTTATTTATTGATTGTCTTCCTTATGAGTGGCGGTCGGGGACGAGCGATTGTCTTTTCCTACCAATATATCCCCCTAGGAGCATGCGCGTAACACTTTGCTTTGATAACTTCTAGATTTTTGCAATAAGTATATGAGTTCTTTATGACTAATGTTGAGTCCATGGATTATACGCACTCTCACCCTTCCACCTTTGCTAGCCTCTCTAATATCGCGCACCTTTCGCCGGTATCATACACCTACCATATACCTTCCTCAAAACAGGCACCATACCTACCTATTATGGCATTTCCATAGCCATTCCAAGATATATTGCCATGCAACTTTCCACCGTTCTGTTTAGCATGACACACTCCATCATTGTCATATTGCATATCCCGGTACACCGCCGGATGCATTCACATAGAGTCATATTTTGTTCTAAGTATCGAGTGGTAATTGTTGAGTTATAAGAAAAATAAAAGTGTGATGATCACCATTATTAGAGCATTGTCCCAGTGAGGAAAGAATGATGGAGACTATGATTCCCCCATAAGTCGGGATGAGACTCCGGACGAAAAGAAGAGGCCAAAGAAGCCCAAATAAAAAGAGGCCATAAAAAATAGAAAAGGCCCAAACAAAAAAATGAGAGAAAAAGGGAGAAGGGACAATGTTACTATCCTTTTACCACACTTGTGCTTCAAAGTAGCACCATGATCTTCATAGTAGAGAGTCTCTCATGTTATCACTTTCATATACTAGTGGGAATTTTTCATTACAGAACTTGGCTTGTATATTCCAATGATGGGCTTCCTTAAATTGCCCTAGGTCCTAATGAGCAAGCAAGTTGGATGCACACCCACTTAGTTTCTTTTTGAGCTTTCATATACTTATAGATCTAGTGCATCCGTTGCATGGCAATCCCTACTCACTCACATTGATATCTATTGATGGGCATCTCCATAGCCCTTTGATACGCCTAGTTGATGTGAGACTATCTTCCCCTCCTTTTTGTCTTCTCCACAACCACCATTCTATTCCACCTATAGTGCTATATCCATGGCTCACGCTCATGTATTGCGTGGAGATTGAAAAAGTTTTGAAAAAGTTAGAGTATGAAACAATTGCTTGGCTTGTCATCGGGGTTGTGCATGATTTAAATACTTTGTGTGGTGAAGATGGAGCATAGCCAGACTATATGATTATGTAGGGATAACTTTCTTTGGCCATGTTATTTTGAGAAGACATAATTGCTTTGTTAGTATGCTTGAAGTATTATTATTTTTTATGTCAATATAAACTTTTGTCTTGAATCTTTCTAATATGAATATTCATACCACAATTAAGAAGATTTGCATTGAAATTATGCCAAGTAGCACTCCGCATCAAAAATTCTCCTTTTATCATTTACCTACTCGAGGACGAGCAGGAATTAAGCTTCGGGATGCCTGATACGTCTCCAACGTATCTATAATTTTTGATTGCTTCATGCTATATTATCTACTGTTTTGGACAACATTGGGCTTTATTTTCCACGTTTATATTATTTTTGGGACTAACCTATTAACCGGAGGCCCAGCCCAGAATTGCTGTTTTTTGCCTATTTCAGTGTTTCGAAGAAACGAAATATCAAACGGAGTCCAAACAGAATAAAATCTTCGGGAAGGTGATTTTCTCACCGAACATGATCTAGGAGACTTGGACCCTGCTCCAAGGAACAAAAGAGGCGGTCTCGAGGGTGGGGGTGCCCCCCCCTAGGGTGCGCCCCCTGCCTTGTGGGCCCCTCGTTGCTCCTCCGGCATACTTCTTCCTCCTATATATACACACGTACCCCCAAACGATCAAAACAGGAGCCAAAAACCTAATTCCACCACCGCAACTTTCTATATCCACGACATCCCATCTTGGGGCCTGTTCCGGAGCTCCGCCGGAAGAGGGCCGTCATCACGGAGGGCTTCTACATCATCCTAGCCCCTCCTATGAAGTGTGAGTAGTCTACCTCATACCTTCGGGTCCATAGTTATTAGCTAGATGGCTTCCTCTCTCTCTTTGAATCTCAATACAAAGTTCTCCCCCTCTATTGTGGAGATCTATTCTAGGTAATCTTCTTTTTTCGGTGTGTTTGTTGAGACCGATGAATTGTGGGTTTATGATCAAGTCTATCTATGAATAATATTTGAATCTTCTCTGAATTCTTTTATGTATGATTGGTTATCTTTGCAAGTCTCTTCGAATTATCCGTTTGGTTTGGCCAACTAGATTGGTAGTTCTTGCCATGGGAGAGGTGCTTGGCTTTGGGTTCGATCTTGCGGTGTCCTTACCCAGTGAAAAAAGGGGCAGCAAGGCACGTATTGTATCGTTGCCATCGATGATAACAAGATGGGGTTTATTTCATATTGCATGAATTTATCTCTCTACATCATGTCATTTTGCTTAAGGCGTTACTCTGTTTTTAACTTAATACTCTAGATGCATGCTGGATAGCGGTCGATGAGTGGAGTAATAGTAGTAGATGTAGAATCGTTTCGGTCTACTTGTCACGGACGTGATGCCTATATACATGATCATGCCTAGATATTCTCATAACTATGCTCAATTCTGTCAATTGCTCAATAGTGATTTGTTCACCCACCATAGAATACTTATGCTCTTGAGAGAAGCCACTAGTGAAACCTATGGCCCCCGGGTCTATTCTCATCATATCAATCTCCATCACTTTAATCTTGCTTTGCTTTTTGACTTTGCTTTTACTTTTTACTTTGCATCTTTATATCAAAAATACCAAAAATATTATATCTATCAGATCTCACTCTCGTAAGTGACCGTGAAGGGATTGACAACCCCTAATCGCGTTGGTTGCGAGTAGCTATCGCTTTGTGCAGGTACGAGGGAGTTGAGCGTGGGCTCCTACTAGATTGATACCTTAGTTCTCAAAAACTGAGGGAAATACTTACGCTACTCTGCTGCACCATCCCTTCCTCTTCGGGGAAAACCAACGCAACCTCAAGACGTAGCACCTGTGGAGAGGGCTGGTTGAACAGTAGCCGGTGGAGTAGCGCGCGGTGGAGGCTGGATGAACGGGAGCCCGTGGATGAACAGTCGTAGGTGGAGGCTGGAGGAGGTCGACAGTGGATGAACAGTAGCTCGTGGAGGCTGGAGGGGGTCGACAGTGGAGATGAACAATATCCCGTGGAGTCCCGTTTTGCGGTACGCCACACCCCTCCCGATGAACAAGACCCCCGTTTCGACTGTAGCGCTCCAACACAAGTCTGTTTCGTCCGTTTTGTGGTACGCCACACCCCTCCCGATCAACAGGACCCCCGTTTCGACCGTAATAGGTCCGTTTCCTCCATTTTGCGGTACACCAGACCCCTCCCGATGAACAGGATCCTGTTTGAACGTGGCCGGTCGAACAGAAGGTCGTTTCCTCCGTTCTGCGGTACGCCAGGCCTCATTTCCATCCCCTGTTCCGTCCAAGCCCTCCCGATGAACACGATGCATTCCATTGCCTCCCCATGAACACGACACATTCCGTTGCCTCCCCATGAACACGACGCATTCCCTTGCCTCCCCATGAACATGACGACGACGCTGTTTCTCCGTTCCGACCCAGCCATGTACACGAGCCCTGGCCGTACATATGCGCGAGTAGGCGTTCGAGACCCCGCCCATATGTACACATACATGGCCGTATTTTCTTTCTTGCACCCTGGTCGCCTCTACTACGACACGTGCGCGTCTCTACATCGACCAGTATATATGTACGTACATGTTCGCGACCAGAATGACAATGCTACGTATGCTTCGACCAGGTGGGTCCCGACTGTCAGGCACTTCCTTGCGTGCGAAGATGTAGCTGGTGGGTCCCAGTAGTCAGGGGGCAAAATACGGTGGCCCGTCTGGTGGGTCCCGCTATCAGGTGGAGGAATAATTATTTTGCACGTAATAAGGAGGCACTTCCTTGCTGCGGCCGTGGACCCAGCCGTCAGCCTCTCCATGTACAGTCCACGTCCGATGGAAGCCGTTCCTTGACCACGTTGACCACGCCGCGCTGAGAGCACCAGGGCGGTGGACGACGGCGAGGCCTAGGAAGGGGACGACGTGGAGCCCGGGAAGACGCGGCAGTGGATGCCCATGCTTAGAGGAGTACGAGGGTTCACTGGTTCGCTGCGGTGTGAGGCTACCGTCGCCGCAGAATAACAGGGGGTGTGGGTGAGTAGAGGGATGGCCTGGCCAGCGGTGGGAGTAGTAGGGGGCGGTGAGGCCTCCGTCGCATCGCAACCGGCCACGGGAGGCAGGAGCACGAGGCACGACCGGCGCTGGTTTGGGCGGCTGGAGCAAGAAGACCAGAGGTTGAAGAAGCACTACGGCCCTTGGATGGACATCGTATGATCACTGGAGCTAGAATCGTGCATATTGACTAAGTTGACAAAGCCCTCCATCCCCGTCAACTTAGTAGGCCCACAAGTCAGCCTGCTACTATACTGGGTCCCAGCTAACAGGGGGAGTATTCATTTTTTTTGCGTAATAAGGAGGCACTTCCTTGCATGCGAAGATATGGCTGGTGGGTCCGAGCTGTCAGCGGCGGTAACGTTTTTTTCGTGAAATACAAAGGCCCTTTCGGTGGGTCCCTAATGTCAGGTGGAGGAATCATTATTTTGCGCGTAATAAGGAGGCATTTCCTTGCGTGCGGCCGTGGACCCAGCTGTCGGCAACTCCACGTAAAGTCCACTTCAGATGCATGTCGGTCGTTGACCACGTTGACCAGGCCGCGCCGAGAGCACCCAGGCGGTGGACGACAGTGAGGCCTAGGAAGGGGACGACACGGAGGCAGGGAAGACTCGGCAGTTGTTTCCCACGTGGAGGGGAGTACGATTGTACGAGGGTTTACTGGTTCGTCTGCCGTCGCCGAAGAATAACAGCAGGTGTGGGTGAGTAGAGGGATGGCTAGGCCAGCGATGGGAGTACGGTCGGGCGGTGAGGCCTGCGCGGCAGCACAGCCGGACGCAAGGAGGAGGGAGCAGGCAGTCCTGCCGGCACTTGTTTGAGCGGCTGGAGCAGGAAGAGCAGAGATTAAAGAAGCACGACGGTCGTTGGATGGACATCCAACAGTCAGTGCTTGTGCGTCAACCTTTTTTTTAGGAAAGCCTCAAATCTGTGGAAAACAGCATACAACCCATCTGCCATTATTTCTAATAATTTACAGCCCATTTGCTAATTCTTAAGGTTTTTTTGGAGCCCATATTATTTTTGTTAGCATTACAGCCCATATAGTGGTAATGGTTAAAAAATTTATATGAAATTTTGCATATTTCGGTGCGGTCCGAACTGTTTTTAATTCCGAAATTTCGACTCACATTCAAACTGATTTTAAAAATAAATGTATATCAATATAAAATCCAACAAATTCTCCACGCATAAAAATTAATGTAATTTAAAATTTTGAAATGAAAAAAAGATATTTGAAACTAATTGCCGGTTTGATGTGTTTTAAAAATGTACAACCCATTTCTCATTACTGATGGGCCATTTTCTCGGCCAGCCGAATGAAAGCTCTCCTTGTCTTGAAAGATTTGCAGCCCAACAGGCCTGAAAAAGCGACTTACTTGGCAAATCACAAAAAAACTAGGCTGTGGCCATGGACCCAGCTGTCAGCCTCTCCACGTACAGTACTCTTCTGATGGAAGTCGTTCCTTGACCACGTTGACCACGCCACGCGGAGAGCACCACGGCGGTGGATGACGGTGAGGCCTAGGAAGGGGACGACGCGGCAGTGGAAGCCCGCGCGGAGAGGACTACGAGGGTTCACTGGTTCGGCTACGATGTGAGGCTGCCTTCACCGCAGGGCCTGGCCAGTGGTGGGAATAGTAGGGGGCGGTGAGGCCTCTACGGCAGCACAGCCGGCCACGGGAGGCAGGAGCATGTGGCACGACCAGCGCTGCTTTGGGCGGCTGGAGCAAGAAGACCAGAGGTTGAAGAAGCACTACGTCCATTGGATGGACATTGTACGGTCACTGGAGCTAGAATCATTCATATTGACTAAGTTGACAAAGCCCTTCATCCCCGTCAACTTAGTAGGCCCACAAGTCAGCCTCCCAGCAAGGTGGGTCCCAGCTAGCCTGGGGAGTATTCATTTTTTTTGTGCGTAATAAGGAGGCACTTCCGGTGGGTCCGAGCTGACAGCGGGGGGAACATTTTTTTTGCGAAATACGATGGCCCGTCCGGTGGGTCCCAGCAGACAGGGGGAAACGATTTTTTTCACAAAATACTGGTGGCCCGTCCGGTGGGTCCCCGATGTTAGGTGGAGGAATAATTATTTTCCGCATAATAAGGAGGCACTTCCTTGCGGCTGCAGTGGACCTAGCTGTCAGCCTCTCCACGTACAGTACTCTTCCGATGGAAGTCGGTCGTTGACCACATTGACCACGCCGCGCCGAGAGCACCACGGCGGTGGACGACAGTGAGGCCTAGGAAGGGGACGACGCGGAGCCGTGCAAGACGCAGCAGTGGATGCCCACGCGGAGAGGAGTACGAGCGTTCACTGGTTCGGCTGCGGTGTGAGGCTACCGTCGCTGCAGAATAACAGGGGGTGTGGGTGAGTGGAGGGATGGCCTGGCCAGTGGTGGGAGTAGTATGGGGGCGGTGAGGCCTCCGCGGTAGCACAGCCGACCACGGGAGGCCGGAGCAGGCGGCCCGACCGGCGCTGCTCTGGGCGGCTGGAGCAAGAAGACCAGAGGTTGAAGAAGCACTATGGCCGTTGGATGGACATCATACGGTCACTAGAGTATTGACTAAGTTGACAAAGCTCTCCATCCCTGTCAACTTAGTAGGCCCACAAGTCAGCCCAATAATATGGTAGGTCCCAGCTAGCTGGGGGTATTCATTTTTTTGGGCGTAATAAGGAGGCACTTCCTTGCGTGCGAAGATATAGCTGGTGGGTCTGACCTGTCAGCGGGGGGAATGTTTTTTTCGCGAAATAATGAGGCCCTTTCTGTGGGTCCTAGCTGTCAGGTGGAGGAATCATTATTTTGCGCGTAATAAGGAGGCATTTCCTTGCGTGCGGCCGTGGACCCAGCTGTCAACCTCTCCACGTACAGTCCGCTTCCGATGGATGTCATTCATTGACCACGTTGACCATGCCACGCCGAGAGCACCAGGGCGGTGGACGATAGCGAGGCCTAGGAAGGTAACGACACGAAGCCAGGGAATACTCGGCAGTTGTTTCACACACGGAGGAGTGCGAGGGTTTACTGGTTCGTCTGCCGTCGCCAGAGAATAACAACATGTGTGGGTGAGTAGAGGGATAGCTAGGCCAGCGATGGGAGTACGGTGGGGCTGTGAGGCCTGCACGGCAGCATAGCCGGCGGCGGGAGGAGGGAGCAGGCAGTCCCGCCGGCGCTTGTTTGAGCGGCTTGAGCATGAAGAGCAGAGATTGAAGAAGCACGACAGCCATTGGATGGACATCAAATAGTCACTGCTCTCGTGTGTTGACTAAGTTGACAGGGCGTTGCGTGTGCGTCAACCTTTTTTTATGAAAGCATACGCGTCAACCTGTAGTAGGCGCACAAGTCAGCCTCAAATCTGTGGAAAACAACATACAGCCCATCTGCCATTATTTCTAATAATGTACAGCCCATTTGCTAATTCTTAAGAAATTTTTTGTAGCCCATCTTTTTGTTAGCATCACACCCCATATTGTGGCCACGGTTAAAAAGTATACGGAATTTTGCATATTTTGGTGCGGCCAACTATTTTTAATCCAGAAATATCGATTCACATTCAAACTATTTTGAAAAATAATTTATATAAATATAAAATCCAAATAATTGTCCACGCATAAAAATCAATGGAATTTAAGATCTTGTAATGAAAAAAATTGAAACTAATTCCCGGTTTGATGTGTTTTAAAAATGTACATCCCATTTCTGGGCAAACTGAATGAAACTCTCCTCGCCTTGAAAGATTTGCAGCCCAGCAGGGCCGATAAAGCAAGTAGGCCTTGTTTGGGTATTTCTTTTAAAAAAATAGAACTGGGCTAGCCATTTTCAGCAAGAAAAAAACACAACTGGGCTCATGATGTGGTAAACATAAATAAAACCCTGGCTAGACGGGCCACAGCCCCCGCACAGCCCCGTTGTTACCCTGATCCGTCGCTAAAACTAGTATAAATAACAACTGCTTGTTCCTCAAAAAAACTGCGCGACTTGCTGGGTCCCTGGTGTCAGCCGCTCGTAGTGTAATTCTCTCGTTTATTGACTACGTTGACAATGGCGTGAGCCCCAGATGTCCAACCATTAGGAGGAACCATATTTTTGGGCTTGTACTATAGAGGCACTTGCTTGCGTACTGCCATGACGCTGGTGGGTCCCTACTGTCATCCTCTCCACGTACAGTCATCTCCTTGTTCCTCTCGGTTGTTGACGACGTTGACAACGCAAGAGGGCGGCGCACCGCGCACGGCGAGCGAACCAAGGCCGCAAGGCGGAGGACGACGGCGAGGCCTCGGACGGAACGAACAGGAGCCGTTGAAGATGCGCCGGTCCAGTCGCAGGCGGAGGGGAGTACGAGGGTTGACTGGTTCGGGCGCGGGTGCGTGTTGGGGCTGACGTCGCCGGAGAATAACAGGACGTGTGGGGGAATAGAGGGAGGGACTGGCCAACGTTGGAGGGTACGTATGGTAGGGCGGCGGAGGCGCAGCCAGCCATGGGAGGCGGGAGCAGGCGGAGCCGACGGGGTGGTTTGGTTTGGGCGATTGGAGGAAGAAGAAGACAAGAGATAGAAGATACACGACAGATGTTGGATGTCAATCCAACGGCTGGTAGGCAGAATCGTTTGTTGACTGGCTAGTAAGTCGACACCACCTTGGATAGGCTATTTCCTCGCGGGTCCCAAATGTCAGAATCCAAATCTGTCACGGTCATGCAGCCTTTCCTATGAAAATTTACAGCCCATTTGATGTGCTAGTTCGAAATAAGTTTGTGGGTGCTGGTGGGGGCTAATCACTTGGCTTCTGTAATGCACAGTGAGCTCAAGCAGCCGGCGAGAGTGATGTTATTTCCCCTGGTTTGGATTTGTTACAATATTTCACTCTAAATTAAACGAATGGCAAGGCATTTTCCTTGTTTCAAAGAAAATATGACAGTCACAGCCGAGTTGAAAAGGGCAGGAACATCTAACTCCAGCTTACAAACTGTACAAAAGCATGAGGGTTAATTGTTCATCAGGTTTACAAAAAAACCAGATTGAAAAGGGCAACAACATCTAACTCCAGCACTGTTTTCGGCAGTCACAGTCAAATGGATCGGTCAGGTCCATAGAATGAACATCCTGGATCGTAAAATTTACTGGATTATGACCACAATATGTTGTAAATAGAAGCCCGGCACGTTCAGAAGCTCTTTTGCCCACCTGAAACTCCTTTTTTTGCTCTTCGACATACCCATCCGTTAAAACCATGTTGCTGATAAACTTGTGTTTGCACGGTTGGCTACATATCGTTCTAGCGTTGTTGTCTTCAATCGAATCTCATGAGAAGTGAGAAAATCCCGATGCTTACGAATCCACCAATTGGTTATAACTTTTTTACCCCCTCATGTTGCCTAAATAGACATGATGATTGAAAACAGTTAAGGTCTAAAAGAAGAGTGTCGAAAGAGCAACAGCTGAACGGTTAATTCTAGTACACTATATGCGGGCTTCCAATGTGCATGAAATTATCACCTTTATATACAACTTCTCCAGACATGGAAAGCATTGCAGCAAGCCAATAATCTTGTTCAGATCAAAACTATTCATTTGGATATATAAGATCTTGACAGAATCCAGCACCATTGATAGGCCATCCATGGAGAAACTCTTCATTGAGCATAGAACATAATATTAGTACAAAATGTGTACTCCAAGATGATATATAAATTATGCGCAGAAATTTAAAATGCAGCTTATGGTTACAAGTGTAGATGATAATATAAAGTACCTGAAGAACTGTGGAGCCAAACACCATATTGAAATGAGCACAGAGATCATGTATTACACCCAAGGTCTCCAGTTTAGGCGCAGAGAGGACGGTTATTTGCAACGGTGAATAACTAGAATCAAGGATCAACCTTTGAAGTGAAGGGGCATCTTGGATGATGAGCTGCCTTCCGTCAAAAGAAATTCCAATTCTTACAAGGTTAGGCGACTTTATTTGGAGACAACCGATTCTAACTGTGAAAACAAGCACCAAGCACTCCAGCGCAGGGCAACTGGAGTGGATGATGCTGTGCAATGAGGCCTCCGATATACGAACCCGCACAAGTGAAAGTTTCTTGAGAAATGGGAGTCGAAGGTTTAGTACCAGATTGTCTGGTAGGTAGCACTGCGCAAAGGTGGCGGTGTGGAGAGAGGACGAAAACCCCGAGATGGACATCGGTGCTGAGGGCACAAGTTCATGGCGTTCGGTATGTGGTATGTGATTTCCAGGGGAATAGTAGAACTCAAGCAGCTGTAGTTCTATGAATTCAGGGGATTCCAGCCAGGCGTCCACCATGCAGGGCATGGTATGCTTGCTCAGGTAGCATGACGGGATGCAGAGGCTTTGAACGGAGCCCTGGTGGGAGGAGATGATGGCTCTGGGAATTTCAAAATCATTGAAGAGAGATAGCTGACGACAGTCGAGATTAAGGGGAACGGCGCGCCATAGAGGGCGCCACCGAATTGAGAGGACTTGGGTGCGGCAGCAATCCTTGGTGGGGAGAAGCGAGATGATCTCCCCAAGGATGGCGTCCGGGAGATCGCTGATGCGGTCCACCTGAGATTCTACGGGTTCCTGGGATCCGGTGGGGGCGGGGTCGCCGCTTCTCCCCGCGCTGCCGGGTGCGGGATCTACAACAGGCGTCGCCGCTGGCGGGAGCCTCATCTTCTTGGCGCTGGGGTCAGCCGACTCCATTTTCCTCGAGGGCGTCGCGTCGCGCTCACGGATTTGAGCAGAGTAACGAATGACGAGCCTAGTTGTAGTGCGAGCGAAGAAGAAGGGGAGCTGGGGGTTTTCTGTAGGAGTGAGGAAGAAGGGGAGCTGGGGTTTTCTGTAGGAGTGAGGTGAGGAATTTGGGGGTACGAGTGGAGCGAGCTGACGTGAGGTGGGTGGGAGCGAGGAGGAAGAAGAGCACCCAGGTTTTTGAATTGATTTTACTATTTACTAGTGTGGATGGGCTGTTTTGTCTTGGGACCCAAGAAACAATTACTACTAGTACAGTGGAGACACTCTACAGCTACCCAGAAAAACAATTACTACTAGTACAGTGGAGACACTCTACCGCTTCTGGCTCCTCCTAGGTCATTGAAACGTCTCCCTCTACTGAATGCCGTTATACTTTTGTTCACCGACATGCGGGCCATGCAGCGCGCGGGCCCAAATGCCATCCACCAAATTAGAAGGCAGTATGCAGGCGGAGAGTCACCCCGGTCGTAGCGCGGCAGTAACGAGCCGTCGTATCACAAAACCCCACCTCCCCGCAGTCTAAGTTTGACGGACGAAGCAACCATCATTTCACTCTTCGCTGAATCCCCTTCTCCCTCACCGTCTTCAAGAAAGGCAACACTTGCATCTGCCACTGTTCTTCTCTCCGAACGAAGGGAAGGTAAGCGGATCCGTGATGTTGGTATATTTTCGTTCAGAGGAAAAAAAGAACTTTTGCAAAGCAGTAACCGATCCTCACTCTCTTTTTTGTTTCATTGTCATTGCGATTGTGTTTTCCTTTCAGTGGACTCCTAGTATTCGTCAGTTTCATGATGGACCAAGGAGAACCAGGCAAAGATCTGCCGATATTGGAGCAGACGCGGGAGGCTGATCCCCACGAGACAGAGAGCTCCAAGAAGATGGAGGCAACCACCGAGGCGACCCCAGATACTGAGATGGTCAACGCCCCGTTTGAGGTTACAGCCCCCGTGGCACTGCAGGAGCAGTTTTCCCCCTTCGAGGATGTGTCCCCCCCCCCCCCGCTGAGATTGTGGTTTTTCATCTAAGTATGTGGTGATTTTTTTAGAAAAGGAAGTATGTGGTGATTAATAATGCAAAATTTTATTAGCTTCGATGCCATGGTATACGTAGTGGTTTAAATAACTTGTGTTTCTTATACTGAAAAGTAATTCAGAATTTGTTTCTGTTTCAATTAGAGCCCTGATGCAGACAAGGATTGTGTGGTTGTACATGTCACTCGCTATGAGGCGGACGACCTGAATATACGCACTGGGAAAACAGAGTTCTTAGGCTGTTGGATCCTGGAAGCCATTTGCGGTTATACCAATGAAGAGTTGTATTCCAGCCTCACTGTTGTCAGGCGTGTTGTCCAGGGTGTACTGAAGCACAAGAAGTTCAAAGCTACTCCTTCGTTTGTGAGGAATACTGTTCTTGTCAAGCTTACGCAGGAAGATGACGTGGCATGCCTCCACAAACAAGTTTATCAGTGGCAAGGCCACAAGGTTGTCTTCATGAAGGTTCACAGGATTGAGCTGCTGCGGGACGTCCTCGATGATGTTCATGGCAAGGTCCGTCTTGTGTCCAGCCCAAATTAGATCGAGGCATGAAATAGTTGCCCCAGCTAGTGTTTAATAGTAGTTTGGATTGTGTCTAATTATCCGAACCTTGCCTGTTATCGACCCCTCTGGGGCTAGTACTCTGTTTGAATCCGTCTATGGGAACTGCTGCTACTTTTGTGTGCCCGTGAATCATGTGAGAACCATCGTAATTGTTGCCGAAACAGATGCGTCCTCACTAGTTTTTTCATGAATATGGCATGGTAAGACATAAGTTGTCACGGTTTATCATACGAGCAGTGTGTGTTTTGATGAAATAGAGCACTCGTTCGAGAACCGTGCGCCGACGTATACATAAGTACTTGTAAACACTGTTGGTGCTACCCCACTTGTAAGCAGTTGTGCAAAACACGGCACATTGGCTCAGCTCGCTTCAACACTAGGCTATCGACCAGCTAACAATCAACAATCTGCTGTCTGACATATAAGCAACTATGTATCTTGTTACAGTGGTTCATGCAGTTAATTGAGGCCACAATGTAATAAATTCCAAACGTTCACACGCTAGTCCAGCGCTCATGTGGAACACTCACATTAAACTCGTCTTCATAAAAAACTTGAAAAGCATAAGTTAAGCAATTTTATACATCTCAATGATTCATAGAACATAACAAACATATACTAGTTCACAGCAAAAGACAAAGTTGTGAGAAGGTTTACAAATCAGGAAAAAACAAGCAAGGCTTCTCTCTGAGCAAAGGGCCTCCCGGCAGGCTTAAATTTCCTGGAGTTCACTCTGGTTTTTTCTTGTTGCCACCATTCAGGGTTAGGTTCTCTCATTCCAGAATAACCAATTATAATTGTGGTATCAGCTGGAATGCTGAACTGAACCATGCAGTGTACTGACCAGCTGAAATGCTTGTGCATTCCACTAAATTTAAGCACCGCTATTTGCAGAAATAAGCAGACCACAATGCCTCTTGTCCGCGCACCTGTCCAAAAAACCGCCGTGCAGCCGTGCCAGCTAGTCCTTGGTCCATGGATGAACTGGTAGAAAGTGCATTCCGGACTAGGATGCAGTTGTTTTCGCTCGTCCCTGCACTGCAATCAGGAAGTAAAACGTACGAATCAGCTTCTTTTAGATTGCGTTGGTCATTCTACCTTAGTTACTACCAATGTAGGGATACCTTGAAGACGGGAGGTTAGACGACGGCAGCGAGGGATAGCCATCTCATTTTGCGCAGTTGTACTAAAACTGAGGTGTGTGCTTTTGATTGCGCGGATAGAAACGATACGGAGACAGACATCCCGAAACGATATGGAGACAGACATCCCTGTTTGCGCAAATAAGATATACGGTTATTTAAACAGTGACAGATATTACTACTTTCCCCCGTTTCCTCTTAGAACCAAGTCCTAGATTCATGCTACAGCTTTCCCACTTTCTTCCCTGTTTGAACCAACGCTTTGAGTCGACTGTATGAAATAGCTTTACTTCTAATCTACTACTACTACTATAATGCGGCAGTTTTGAAATTGGATTTACCACTCCATCTTCGGTTCTCCCGCCCAAACAAGCATTGGCTCAAAATCCACCGTTCATTTCCCCTCTCATGCATATCACTGCCGTCCATCAAACAAAGGATGACATGATCTGACGGCTAAGAGCTGCCGGATTCGCTCCCGCTCCTTGTGCACATGGCCGACTCTGCTCTCCAAGTAAACAAATAAAGAAGTCCCCGTTGAATCTGGATTGCACCTACTGAAGTTGAGAAATGTCTAGAAACTGCTGCCACCTCCTCACATGCAAGTACGACAAGTTGGCAAATAGCTAGCACATTTTGGTTCCCCGTTGTCACCTGGGAAATAAACACTCTACTACTAACTTATTTTTTTAGATTACTGTAAAAATGGATTTTTTAGATGCCGCTATACTGCAAAGTTTACACTGTTCACATAACATAACATTGCATGGCTGATGCTAGCTAAAGTTTTATTCTGCTTCATCGAGAAATGTAATATTTTTATTATTCGCAGAAAAAGTGTAATATTTTATTTCAGTCATACATAAGCTATACCTCAAGCTAATACAGGACATGAGTGTCTGTCAGACCTAAATGACTTATTTAGTTGCACAAAATAGTCCATAAACATGCATGTAAACCGTCAAACAACTCTGGAACTATACATCAGTGGAACCCAGGAAACAACATATAATAAAACTACAACTTTTATCTTGTAATCAAATTCTTACTTGGAACTCAGTTTGATTTGTGCAAGTGATTTGCTTCTTATTTCAGAATAGTCCTTAGATCATGCAAACAAACACACTATGATATCTACTCAAGATACGAGTACCCATTTCTCTCTCTAAAAAGAAGGTATATGAGTATCTATCATACAGAACATACGTGCAAAGCACGTGCCTTAGTAGAAGTCTAGGTGGCTTTGGAACAGCGGACGGAAGTAGAAAAGGATCCACACGAAGGGAGCTGGGGCAGTAGAGCAAGGCAGGTTTCGAAGGAATATATACCTGAGGGTCGTCGGCATGTCGCAAAGACGGCGTCGGGAGGCCGCATCTTGGCCACAATACCGCAGGGAGGAAGAAGGGGTCGGAGGCCCTCCCGAGCCGGCGCTCTCTCGGAGAGAACGGCACGGCCGCCGATCGGGACGCGCGGGCAGCCGTTGGTCTCCTCCCTCGCCGCCGACGACAGCGTGAACGATGCACCTACACCCCTGCCCCGGTCGAGGTTGTCCGGCCGGATTTGTGACCAGCCGTGAGCTGAGAGAGAGTGTGGCCACCTATGTGTTGCTTAGATCTGGAGAGCATGAGAGAGTGAACGAGAGGAACCCTAGTAAAGCAAGCGCTAAGGCTCCTGCTTTTATATATAGTGGAGTGATTTTGTTGTACCAGCTTCAAAAAAATGCGCTCCTACGTGTACCCGCGAGTGGGTGTGAGAGAACTAGTGCGTGCGTGCACCGCTTCTCTTCGTGAGAGTACAATATACTATGCCCAAAGAACGTTCGCCGCAAGAGTAATAGTACAAGTGTGTGACGTGTGAGCTAAAATAAAATGTGCGCGCCGTCTTTTGTTTTTTAGAAGTTCTGAGGGTAGGGTGTGAAGAGCACATATGTGCGTGACGTCTACCTGCAGATAGACGGTGGGTGCGACGTGCGAGTCTGCGAGAGGACTCGGGAGAGTCGTGACTCGTGAGGGTGCGTGTGCGTGAGAGAGAGGGGGGCACGTATCAATGCAATGCATGTGTCCGTAAATCATTATCCGACAAACGTTCGCCACAAGCCTTTTCCTGACGAACGCCGTAAGGACCGTTAGATCGGCATCCGACAGTGTCAGTTTTGCCATGTCATTTAACAGAACAGCCACTCCTCCTACACACAAATCTTCCACGTGAGTGTTAGCAACTGCCGTATGCTCCCTCCGTTCCGAAATGCAGTGCATATAGCTTTATTGAAAATTCGAACCTCGCAAACTTTTACCGAGTTTTCGTGTACCAAATTGCACATGTAGAATACCATGTATATATCATTTCATTCATCTTCGAGAGGTAACTATAAAGTTGGGTGAGGAGTCTACAAAGAAAGACCATCGTATCACCCGCAGCAATTTCAAGCATCCTTTAGTGTCGAGGAATATCATAGGAACTCTATATGATATGATTTTTATAGGATTTTTTCCTTTAGAGCCAATTGGTTCATAGGAATAGATTCATATACTCCACATTTCAAAGGAAATAAACATGATATCATTTCTATAGCTTTAGAGCCACTTGGTTCATATGAATGGATTCCTATACTCCCTTAATTTCAAAGGAAAATAAACATTAGCGTATATTCAATAGAAAAGTTCCTATGATATGAACCAAATTACATCTCTTTTCTAATCCCTCCTCATAGGAATTGAGAAACATGTCATCTCTATATTCAATAGAAAAGTTCCTATGATGTGAACCAAATGACATCTCTTTTCCAATCCCTACTCATAGGAATTGAGATGCTCCATGTCATCTCTTTCCCTACAACTTCTATGTATACATCTTCTATTCCTAAATAGATAGTACAACCCACTAGTAGCTTTTTTCCAAAACATGCAACTATGCCACAAGAACTATATAGTGTGCCAATAACTTTGAAAGATGGTCGCTGGATGAAGCTAACCCGACAGTGCATAGATAGGCAAATCCGAGCACTACTGGCCGTTGGATATCATCAACATTCCACCAGATCTGCCACATGTACAATTTAGAAGACTCCATGGTTGAACTTAAGCATAATGCACAAACCTCAAAAGACAAGCACTTCTCCTTTGTTCTAGAATCTTCTGTATCATAATTGATTATTTTTTTCTAAATGAATTGCCATTATTTGTTTTTTACTTTGTGATTTACTCCCTCCGTTCCAAAATGGATGACCCAACTTTGCACTAAGGGAGTACAATGCACAACCCCATGAATCTTAACATTTTTATAAAACTTATTGATTTTGAATGAGATGAACTATAAGAACTAAATGAACATCTACATCATGCATATATGACTCAAAGCTTTACATCCTATAGTGTGTATTTATTCATAATTTGGTTTCGAAATCTCATGCGTTCAGTACATGTGTACCTTACTAGTTTTGAGTAGAGTAGCAAATTTCACGCGGCCCCGGGTATATCAAAATGCAGGGCCCATGTATCATTGCCTTTCGGTCGAACCTACATCCACAATTTTTTGTACGTACTATATCTCCACTGGTCCCCGAACCCAAAATGCTGCCTCATTCCCGTAAAACCAAGCGGCCCACACATATTTAAGGCGTCGGCTCGAACCCATTTACTACGACGTGGCCCACGCCGTAGTACTCCTACAAACCCTACCGCCGCACTCATCATCGGTTTTCTTCAAGAGGACGAGGGAGAAGCCGATTTGTAGTGGAGGCGCTTTCAAAAAAAGGATCTGTAGTGGAGACCCCTACCCTAGGGTGCCCTAGGTAGCTGCCGCACGCATCATTGTTTTCTCTTTTCTTTATGCTCTTGCGCCCTAGAGTGAAATGATGGTTGCTTCGTCCGTCCAGCTTAATGCGGGAAAGGTGGGGCTTTGTGATTTGACCCCTCGTCGCTCATTTTCTACTACTGCGGCGCTACGACCGGGGTGCCTCCAATTCCAACCGCTGCTCCGAACTGTAATTTGGTGCATCGCACGTGGAACAAGACGGTGGATGAGCCACATGTCGGCCAAAGGGGTCCTGTTAAGTGTGTCGCCATTTCGTGTGCGGACTGACCCTGCTTGAGTTGCTACGCCAACACGACAGGAGCAGCCTACCACTTGGTTTTGCTCCTTGGTGAATCCCGACTATATTGATCTAAAAAGATACGTGCTGAACTACCCTCTCCGTCTCGGTTTTTTATTTTTAGGCGTCTCGGTTTATAGGGCCTGCACGTAGTTCTAGGTCATCCATTTGACTAACTAAATATGAGTTACTATGTCACAAAAAGTATATCATTGGATTCTTAAGCGGATGTAGTTGTATTTAAAAGTCGAGGGCGGGGCTTTTCCTGCGCGGTAGGCGGCGGGGCAGTTCCGCCTAGTCGGTTCGACAGAGACGCGAGAAGACGAGGGAGTAGGCTGCTGCAAACGTAGGGCTGTGTGATTTGACAGTGAGTTACTGCTGGACAGGTGGGGCCCCGTGATTTGACTTGCCATTATCATTTTAACTGCGGCGCTACGACCGGCGTGAGTCTCCCAGATTCCTGACCACCTCCATACAGGTGCCTCTCCCAATGCTCCACCATGTAGTAGAGGCTGGCTCTTGCATGAGAGCCCACTTCTCCACTTTTTCCTTGCCTCTCTTTCCTCCACATATGCAAAAATGCCATGTAAAGCGCACTATTGTACTTACTTTTACTTGCTCCTACAGGTGCTTAAGCTTGCCACATAGGCATAAAGTCTGATGTGGCAAGTTAATCAAGAAGAGAGAGACTAGTTTGGTGACCCAAGGAAGAAACGGTGCTAAGCGCGTGTACCTAGGTGAAAAGACAATTTTGAGTCTATAGCTAATTAAATGAAGCAAACTTAGCAACACCATTTCATTGGAAGAGGTCACTCCTTGGCAAATGCAATAAATACACGCGCTTAGCACCGTTTCTTCCTTGAGTACGAAGAAAGAGATAGAGAGGAGTAAAAAATACACTTATAGCCAACCTTGTTGTAGTATGAGTGACTAAGTGATGACTATGTATGACATGCCAACATCAGATAGCCTAACGCACCGTGTTAAATCTCCAAGGGCGCGACCGCGCGAGCGACGCGACGGTCGTGGTAGGCGCGACCATGATACGGGCTGCTGGCAGCCCTTGGATCTGAGATCAAACGGTCGCATGCTAAGTTGCTGAAAATTTGCAGAATAACCCTCCAGGATAGGATATTCACCCATAGGTCTAGAATCACGCCATGCAACCGTTCGATCTCAGATCCAAGGGCTCTCGGAAGCCCGTATCATGGGAGAATGGAAAGCCACTACCCTGCCGTTCGCACGCTGGCAGTTCGCTCCTACTCGTCCCCGCACGTCCTTCAATACTACGGCGGTTCGCTCCTAGTCGTCCCGTCCATTCACATTACGGCAGTTCCACTAATCCTAACCCTCCTCCCAAATCCATGGCGTCCCAAATCTCCACGATCGGCGGTGAGTACAAGGTTAGAACCATCACCGGCGATGAGTTCGACGTCATCTACACCCGTTCTTCCGCGACGGTGAAAGGATGCCTTTCTCGCTTCAGCCGCATGTTCGAAAACTCAGATGATGAGTGGGTCGCTGGGCTAGATGTTGAGTACACCACAGTCCTGGGACGAGAGAAGGATCTAAAGGACGAAGAGAGGAAGAAGCCCGCCGTGATCCAGGTTTGCGTACATAACGTTTGCTTGGTCTACCACATATGCCATGCCGACGTTGAGTGCCAGGATTTTAAGAACTTCCTCAAGGACAAAACAGTGAAATTCGTTACTGTAGACTTTGGTAACGACAAAGAAGTCCTGCGTCGGATAGGCCTCGTTGTAGGCAACACCTTCGACCTCCAGAAGAATCGGCTGGTGTCCTCTCGTCAGCCTTCAATGCTGACCCTGGCAGGAGCCATGGTTCATCCTTCGTACGGTAAACTGGAGAAACCTCATTACACGTTTCATCGTCATGCATGGCAGCGGAATGTACTAGATATAGACCACATCCACTACGCTGCAATGGATGGCTACCTTTGCTTCAATATCTACAAGGGTTGGATGAAGAGCAACAGCCAAGTGTGCGGTTCAAGCAAAGAAGTATCGGCCAAGAGGAAGAGGGACAAGGACGAAGTCGAGGACGTGGACGAGGACTCCGAGTAAGGTGGCAGTGTCGTTGCTCATGGTGGTTCTAATGCAGTGTCTACCGGAATAGTTGCAAAGTTTAATTTCAGGTGTGCTTAATTTAATTTGAGGGGTGTGTTGTGCTGAGCCCCCAGCAGAACTATGTTATGTTTCTTCTCGTTACTTTAACTCTTCAGTACGTACATACTAGTATTTCTTACATTTCATCTTTTAGTTGGTATAGTACTACCACTCGTTTCTTCACATTATATACGTACAATATATATGGCCAACATCATATAGCCAGCAGTTTAGTTGTCAAAGAATTTCAGGGTGCTTAGTTTTGTCAAAGAATTCCAGGATGCTTAGAGGGTGCTTGGATCCAAGGGACTTATTTTAGTCTGACTAAAAATAGTCTCTTTAAGAGGCTAAAGTTCCAAGCACCCCTGACTAAAGAGGGGCTAAAACTAGTCTTGAGACTAAAATTTTTTAGTCAGGGGTACCCCTACTAAAATGTGGATTAGTCCTCTCTCTACTCATTTAACTCCTCTCCTTTAACACAGGCGAGTTCTGGATTGGAGGGTTTGGAGGATAATAAATGCTCATTAACTTGATTTTAGCCTTTTTAGTATTTGGATCCAAGCATGGGTGAGGCTAGCATGTTTTAGTCCCACTACTTTTAGTCATGGGACTAAAACGTATCCAAGCACCCTCTTAGTTTTATTTGAGGGGTGGGTTGTGCTGGACACCATTATTGTGACTAGCCTTTTTAATAGTACTATATGCATAATTTGGCGACGAGCGCTCTCTATATGTACCACCTTTTTTTAATTTCAATTTTTGCTCCATGGCGCAATCCATCGATAGTACTACTGTACAAAAGTATACATTTTTTAAAAGGCTAGAGTACTGTTCATCACATATATAGCCAGTTAAATTCTCAACCTAGAACGACGTGCATGCCATGTAGTAAACCGATACGGAGGAAGTATAGTAAAAATGAGGTGATTTTACCGAGCGATCGGCGGGGGAGCATGGCCTGTCATGCGGTCCCACGTGTCATGATGTACCAAGGCGATGCGCGTGTCCCTCTTGAGGCAGAAGCAATACTAGTACGTGGTTTGAGATGATGGCGAACCGAAGTGTGAAATAATGGTTGCTTCGTCCGTCTGGGAAAGTGCGGCATTGTGATTTGACGTCTCATTGCTCATTACTACTACTGGGCCGGTACGAGTGGGGTGCGTCCCCCCTGCTGTTCTGCACTGTTATTTGGTGCTTGACACGTCGACCCGGTTGCTATATGTCCCACATGTCGGCGACAGGAAGTACAGAATTCATGAAAGGGAGCGTCGACGGAGGAGTATACTACAGAATTCATGAAAGGGAGCGACTTAGTTTTGGAAAAATCTGTTTTTACGGAGTACGTACCCACTAGGGTTTATAGGGCTCATCTAAAAAACATTCGTTTTTCCGTTTGATAAGTCTCAATTCTACTATACTAGTAGTAGTACCATTACATGTTGGATTTCGAGGTGCGTTAGATCACCCGACGCAAGCAGTGTCAAGAGGAAACTAACCAATGCATGTACAAGTTCATGGAAATTTAGTGGTCATTCATGCATTCGTTCTAATTAATGCCTCGGTAAACATAACTTCTTGAGAAAAACGAGCGTACTAATTACTTGTGCAAAATACGAAATTAATTCGACCACTCACCGTCTACCTTGGTTGGAGAGATTTTGAAATTGAGCCATAAACTGGAAAGGAGGGAGTAGTAACTTTTGTCTCGATTACTATTTGTGGCCTTGTATAGATGCAAAATGTATTTTTTTATAGTGGCCTTGTATAAGTAAATGGAGGGAGTACTAACCAAAGTACGTAGTAGGGACGAGGAGTAAACGGAGGGAGTAGTAAAATTTTCTCCTCGTGCTGCGAGCCACCGCGCGCGTGGGCGAGGGAGCGGGCGTAAGGCGTAGTAAGCAAGCTTCACCTCATCCTGCGAGCCACCGCGCCCGTGGGCGGGGGAGACGGCGTACTAAGCAAGCTTCTCCTCGTTCTGCGAGTTGACGGGACACATCAAAAGTACTCCAGTGTATAGAGCCTTGCCTCTAAGGTAGGCCCCACATGGTTTGCCTCTTTTTTTAATTTAACATAACGCGTCAAGTCGCAATTTGTTTGTTCACCCGTGGTAGACGATCCTCCCTCCACCAAGTGGACAACCAGTACACGTGCCAAATTACCACGTGGGCTGCCTTTTTCGTACAGAAATGAGCTCCACCGTGTACCCGCGCGGGTGTGGTTGGGAAAGAGACGGGAGTACGTGCGCCGTGCGTGCACCTCTTCTCTTCGTGCACGTCCCCCACCTACGTGGGTGTGTGTGAGAGAGATACAAACCTAGACATAATGCGCCGTCCATCCCCATGCCTCCGCCCAGTCCGACCACCAGTCACCACCACGCCCCACTCCTCCTCACCTTATCTCTCATCTTTCTCCCTCCATTTTTATATACAAGGGGCCACTATCAAAATTACAATTTGCAGATATACAAGGCCACTAACACTAATCGATGCAATATTAATGGTGTTTGCCTCGTGGTACTAGCAAAGGAGGACATTAATTATCCCTTGCATGCATGCGGGAGTTTGTAAAAAAATGCATCTTGATGTTCCGTGCAATGCACGGGCATCTTGCTAGTCCATGAAAACAACACATGGCAAAATTCCACGGCTTGGGGCGGCAACTGGCTCCGTCGGGCGAGGGGAGGGAGGTGGATCAGCGAGCTGCATAGCTCGTATCCGGCGGGCTACCCAGCCGGCTTGGATGCGGAATAACTACTCTTCGTAAGCCATTGTAAGAGTGGACAAAATGGTGGAGGAGATAGGGGAGCGGCCCGGTCATGAACGGACGTGTGTCCAGAGTGGGTTTCTCGGCTTCCACACGGGCGGGTTTCATGGAGGCGTTTGAATGCGGCACGGAGGCGTGTTCAGCCGGGCGTGCCGCGAGTGGCGCCCTCGACTCTGACCTAGGACACCGCGCCGTTCTTCCACTGACATGTGGGCTCTTTGGGTGCATGGCATGCATGTCAGTGACCCAACGCAGGCAGCGCACAGCAGAGGAACCTTTGGTGGGCCAGGGCGGTCAGAAGCGGGCATTTCATAAACCGATGATTGTTCATTGAGTGTGACGTCATCTTTTTCATGTAGATAAGCCTACTATGTTGATAGCCCGTTCGATACGTTGTGATTCATAAAGACCGCTGCAAACATCAATGTTCTGCTTATCACAGATAAGATTGATTAATACCCGTAACAATCCATGTCCTTAACAAAGGGTGCATGCACGTATAGGTTGAACGTGTGTCTTGCGTCGTGTGCTGTGTGCATGCAGGCGTGCGAGTGTTGCGTGCGTGCAAGGGTACGTTTCAGTGTTGCATGCATGGGTGCGTACGTGCGTGTGTTCGTGAGTGCATGTGTACGTGTCAGTGTTGCACGCCAGCATGCGTGCGTGTGTACGTGTCAGTGTTGCACGCCTACATGCGTGCGTGTCTTGCGTGCGTGCATGTGTACGTGCGGGGTGAGGCTACACGTCAGTCGACTGACTTTTTCATCTCTGGTCATTAGATTTTCCAGCCGTTGGATACGAAATCAAGGGCCTCCAGTTTATCATCAAACTCCACCCCCCTGAGCCGCCAGCCACCACCGGCCGAACCGCCAGCCCCCGCCGCCCGCGGCCGGCCCGCCCTCCCCGAAACCACTCCCCACCGCCGGTCCGCCGCCGCACCGGCCATCCCTCTAGCCCCCCCCCCCGCCGAGCTTTTTCTCCGGGGATCCCCACCCCACCGCCCAATGAACGCCCCCAACCGCCGGTGACTGCCAACCAGAGGTCTCACGACTTCGAATACCCACCGACCACTAATTTATTACCATTTCTGTCCTTCATATACGCGCTGACGGGTGGGCCCTATGGTAATGTGCGCTGCTGAATGTGGACCGTTTGACTGGTCAATTGATCGTGTTATCAACAAATTACGGAGCTGTATGGTGAGCCAGTGACCGTATGATCACCCTAAAATGTACTCCTATTTTATTAACACAGTACAGACTCAAACTACCATTTCTTTCTTTCATATACGGGCTGACAGGTGGGCCCCACGGTTACGCGCCCCGATGGTGCAACACTAGTTGCGCCGCGTGGAACGTTTGACTGGTCAATTGATTGTGTCATCAACAAAATACGGAGTTGTACGGGTGAGCCAGTGACCGTATAATCATGATATGTATTTGTTTAACACGGTACAGACGCAAGGGCTCATATATACGCGCAAGCACTCACCGCTATAAGCGCACACACGCGAACCCTACCCCTATGAGCACCTTCGAGAGAGTGGGCCAGCATATATGATCTTGAGATTTTACGAAGTCACCATAGGTGCCTCGTAGTCGAGTGGAACGTCTCCTCCCACTGAACGTACGTCGCCGGAAAATACTGAAATTAACACAAGATAAATGCGAGCACCGGGACTTTAACCTTGGTGGGCTCGAGAAACCACTGTCCTCTAACCATCCAACCACATGTTGGTTAGCACGACAAAATGTATGTGGTGACCGTGATGAGCTTATTCTGAAGTCCAGTGACCATATCGTGCTTTCGCTTCAAATACAATGACCGTAAGTGTCGTCAACAAAATACGGAGCACGCATCAAATGCAAAGTCCGTCAGTGTCATCAACAAAATATGGAGACGTATCGTGAGCTAGATACCGTTGTACTATTGTATATGCTTATTTTCTTAGTGGCCGATTGCGTGTGTGGTGTGGTGGGCACATCATTTCTAGTTGTGGTGGGTCAACATGAAGACTCATGGGTCGGTTCCATCCTGCGCCACATATAGGTTGGACCGAGACGTGTTATACGAAGACCCATGTGGAGGACTCGGCGTACAACACGAAGCTACCAGAGTCGCGGAGGACTCTATCCCCACTGGTGATAAGCCGACTATATATGATTTGTAACCCTAGGCCCTTAGTATGTTATACAAGCTTGGGGGCTAGTTCGTCGATAGTATACACACACGCACAATGCCTGGTATTCACGTGTACTTTGTACACACCCCTATCACTAATATACAGTACCAGGAGTAGGCTCTTTCTTCAACTGCAATTGAATTCTAGCATGTGCATGTGTTTATTTCATATTATCGATCCATAGAGTGAGAGCGGTTTGAAATACAGGCAATGGATGCTTTTGCAATTCATATATAAACATTAATTAGTGCACTCCATGTTGTTAGTGTGAAGCACTTTATACATTTGTCACTTGCATGGATACATTCCAAATTGCTAGCTACGAAATAGAATACATGTCGAATTCAACATAAAGGGGGTTTCGAAGATTCGAATTCATAGGAAGTGCATTCATCTATTTGAACCCGAGATAATGGCATTTGTAAATCAGATGTAAAAGGGGGCATCAATCTTTGTTGTGAGTTTGAACATGCTATATATATTCATACGCATATCTAACTTTTTTTTGCAACCAAGGAGATTATATCTGGAACCATGCATGAACTGAGGTAAGTTGCATATTTTTTAATATATACTCGTGTACAATGTATATTCAAATGTACCCCCTCCATTCCAAAATAATCGTAGCTTTAGGATTTTCAAGAGTAAAGATTTGTGAAGTTTGACAAATCCTGAAAGTTCAATTCAAGAGAACCGAAAACGTTAAGGCCTTCTTTGGTTCATAGGATAGGAATTTTATAGGAATAGGAAAATCATAGGAAGTGAGATGACATGCATGTCAATTCCTATAGAGAAAGAGATGTCATTTGGTGCATAGGATAGGATTTTTTCCATTGAGTCTAGGCTAATGTTTTTTTCCTCCAAAACGTGAAGGATTGATTCCTATCCTACATAGGAATAGGAATCCATTCCTACAAACCAAAGGGCTTCAAAGGAATTTTTCCTTTGCAAATCCTATCCTATAGAATTCCTACAAAAATCCTACAAACCAAAGGAGGCCTAATGCTTCTGCTCCCAAATATTGAACGAAGCGCCAAATAGGCCTCTGGTCACCCGAAACCGCGCGAGACTAATGTTTTGGTGGTAGGAAATTACTGTCCTGACTCTGGCCCGTGTAGCCTATCGGCCCGATGTCCAAAGGTCTAAACCGGGGTAGGTTTGTAACTTCACCAAGACGCCAGAGAAGCATTCATACGCCGTGGGCGCCTACCCATGCGCTCGGCCGAAATCTATCCCGCCCACATTTGGGACACCTGACATGACTGTCCTACCCCCAACCCGCAATATGTCCGAAATTTTAGATGGGGGGAAAGTTTGTAACTTTCCCCAAATTTCAAACAAGCGCGTCTCAAACCGAAACATTGTTCCCCCTTAGTTCCCCGCCTCCCTCCGTTTCCCCATTCATACTCCGTGGGCGCGAAAACGCCCTCTCCACCAGCCGCGAAACCCCAGCCTCCTCCGTCCTCCACCCCATAGCGGCCAATCCACCGCCGCCCTCCTCCATCACGCCGGAGCCGGTACCCCGACGTCGTCGTCCAACGCAACCGCAACCGCAACGCCCTCAAGGACTTAGCAGCTGAAGCCGAGGCAGAGCTGCCTCCACGACGCCGACGCCGACGTGCGCCGTACCAGAACCACTCCGACCACGCCGTCCTGCGCCTCACTGCTGCGGCTCCACTGTCGCAACCGTCCACCGCACCGGAGCTGTTCCCGCTACGCCGTCGTTCGCCGCCTCGGATCTGCTTCCCCGCCGCCGACAGACGGCCACCGCACCACACTCAACAACTTGGCCATGGGTTCGTCCAAGGCTGCACCGTCCTCCACAACTTCTGGTTTCCGGCGAACAACAAGAAGATCGTCGGAAAAACAGAAGGAGGACACAGCACTGCCAGCAGAAAGAGGTACTCCTCTTCCCTTATTCGTGCAAATCTTACGTCTCCGCTCACACCGTATTCATCCCACGAAAGAAACTAGTTGAGCGCTTCTTACTGCATCTTCTTCGTGATACTAAATGCACAAGGTTTCCTCCCTTTTACTATTTCACCTTTGCTAGAGGTCAGTAGCCCGCCTGGATTTCAATTCAGGGTCAGTCGAACCGCAATTAAAAGAAGCAGCACCCGCTTAGGCGCGCGGAGCACCTAGTCCGCCTGTTCCCCGGGGAAGCGGCGCATCGGTGTCTATCATAGGGGTGTGGGGCGCAGGAGCTGCTTGCGCCCGATCTGGAGGTCGGCGGGGCTTGAATGGATGGCCGGGGGCGGTGCCAAGCACGGCGGTGCGGTGAGGTCGAGGGGAGGGCGCAGGCAGGGGAGGAATACTGGGCCGGTGGTCGCTGGCGTTTCGAGGAAGATCGTCAACACTGACTCGCTGGAGGTAGATGAAGGCGATCTGCCCGTTCTTTGTACATCGGACGGTGCAGAAAAAATGGACTGACCTATTTGCTTTCAGTCGACTGTTATTTTCATAGAATCCTGTAGTAATTTAGTGTGCCATGCATGTTGTAGAGCTATCATATGTCTCCCGTCATTTATTTCTCACCGACCTGCTATCTGCTACCTTTACACTGTACTAATTGTGCACACACTTCACCCATACTCACACTATTGTTTTTTATGCATGGGTATTTCAGACTCTGACGCAGTGTTGATGAATGCAGAAAAGAAAAGACAGAAGTCGCTCCAGTGTAATTCGAAGATAAGCACTAAGCGTTCCAGCGCTCTAACGGGTGCAGTGTCAGTAGTTGGAGACAGTAAACTTAGCTCTGCAGTTGATGATCTCAATTGCCACACACAACCATCCCAGGTGCTTGCTTTAACTTCGCGCTGTCAAATGTGGTTGCATGTTGCATATGGTGTCTAGCTTGTATTGCTTCCAATTTGGTTAAATTGCATCTGCTTACTTTACACATTATACCTTTGATAATGACATGCCTTCCTGTTTTTGATACATACTACATATGTCTATTAACCATGTTCATACATCAAACTAATGCTCTTTTGTATCCCTCGTCAATCACTTATGATGAGACAGTCACCCGGGTGGGTTTCTGTGAGACGCCATACTCGTTTAAAGAGTGCAGTGTCATCCTCCCCACATGATTCTCAAGAAACAGCAAGGCTAAATGAAGATAGTCAACGTAGCTCTCTAGTTGATCACCGCAATTCCCCCACACCACCATCGCAGGTGCTTGCTCTTACTTGGCAGTGTGATATGTAGTGTTCGTCTTACATGAAAGTAGTGTTCGTCAGTATCATGCATCAATGAGTTCTGAAGAGCAAATTTTATTCCTTTTTCTTGTGGGTTTGACTTGACAAGGCAAAATCAAGAAAGAGGAAGGAAAAGAGTAAGGAAGGCGATGATGGTGGTCCTCTGCAGCAACGTAAACGGAGCATCTGTACCGATTCTCCTTGTACTGATAGTGCATTACAAGGTCCAAGTCTCCGCTCCCCTACTCCACCATCCAAGGTGCTTGCTCTAACTTGGCAGTGTGATATCTGGTTGCATGTTGCATATGGTGTCTAGCTCGTATTGCTCCTAATTAGTGTAAACTGCATCTGCTTAGCTTACACATGATACATGTGAATATGACACGCTTTCCTGTTTTTGGTACATACTATATCTTATGATAAGGCACCTTTAAGTCGCCACTGTGATATTGGTTGTGTCTTGCATATGATTTCTAGCATGTACTGCTTCTAATTTGTTGAAACGCCATACAGTTTGAACTTGGCAGAGTGATATTGGTTGCATCTTTCATATGGTGTCTAGCTTGCAGTGCTTCTAATTTGTTGAAATGCCTTCTGCTTAGTTACCACATCATAGGTGTGAATATGTCACACCATCCTGTTTTTCATACATATTCCATCCTCGCATCATGTGTTTGCCTTTCATCCGAGTAGTGTTCGTCAGTATCATGCATGAATGAGTTCTGAAGAGCGAATTTTATTCCTTTTTCTTATCGGTTTGACTTCACAATGCAAAATCATTACAGCTGAAGGAAATTAGTCCGGCAGTGGATGATGGTGGTCCTTCGGAGCAACTCAAACAGGGGGTCTCTACAGATTCTACTCCGCCATCCTCCCAACAAGATTCGCAAGACAACACAAGGCTGGACAGTCAACGTAGCTGTGTAGATGATGAGCACATCTCCCCTACTCCACCATCACAGGTGCTTGCTCTAACTTGACACTATTATATGTGGTTGCATGTTGCGTATGATGTCTAGCTTGTATTGCTTCTAACTTGAATTGCATCTGCTTACTTTACACATAATGCCTGTGAATATGACACGTGTTCCTGTTTCTAGAACATACGTGTACATGATGAGCACATCTCCCCTACTCCACCATCACAGGTGCTTGCTCTTACTTGGAACTGTTATACGTGGTTGCGTTTTCCGTATGATGTCTAGTTTGTATTGCTTCTGATTATGTTGAATTGCATCTGCGTAGCTTACAACTTATACCTGCAACGATCACTTACCCATAAGACACATTTAACTTGGGACTGTGATGTAGGTTGCATCTTGCATTGTCTTCTAGCTTGTACTGCTTCTAATTTCTTGAAATGGCACTTACGACGAGACACTTTTTACCTGATAGAGTGATATTGGTTGCATGTTCATATGGTGCCTAGCTTTCATTTCTTCTAATTTTGTTGAAATGCCTTCCGCTTACTGTTTTTTCATACATATTCCATCCTCCTATCGTACGTGTGAATATGAAACGCTGTCTTTTTTGTATATATTCCATCCTCCTATCCTGCGCTTGCCTTACATCAAAGTAGTGTTCGTCTGTATCATGCATCAACCAGTTATGCAGAGCTAATTTTATTCATCTTCTTGTGGTTTTGACTTCATAAGGCAATATCAGAAAATAGGAAGGAAAAGAGTAAGTTAGGGGATGTTGGTGGTCCTCCGCACCGACGCAAACAGAGACTCTCTAGATTTGCCACTGCTACTGCTAATGAAGTTGAAGTCCCAAGTCTACATGATGAGTTCATCTCCCGTACTCCACCATCGCAGGTGCTTGCTCTAAGTTGACAGTGTGATAATTGGTTTCATGTTGCATATGTTGTCTAGCCTGTATTTCTTCTATTTTGATTAAATTGCACCTGCTGAGTTTATACGTTATACATGTGCATATGACATGGCTTTCTGTGTCTAGAATACACTGCATCTATCTATCATACCATGTTCTTACATCAAAGTACTGCTGTTGTGTATCCCGCATCAGTCACTCATGATTGGACGCTTTTAACATGGCAGTTTGATAGTGGTTGCATCTTGCATTGATTTCTACGTTGTACTGCTTCTAATTTTTCGAATTGCCACTTATGACAAGACACTTTTAACTTGGCAGAGTAATATTGGTTGCATCTTTCATATGGTGTCTAGCTTGCATTACTTCTATTTTCTTGAAAATCCTTCTGCTTAGTTTGCACATCGTAGCTGTGAATATGTCATGCCGTCCTGTTTTTCTTACATATTCCATCCTCATACGGTTGTCTTACATCAAAGTATTGCTTGTCTGTATCATGCATCAATGAGTTCTGAAGAGTGATTTTATTCTTTTGTGTTGTGGGTACAGCTTGACATGGCAAAGTCAAAAAAGAGCAAGGAAAATAATATAGTAGGGAGTGCTGTTACTCGTCGGGTGAAACGGAAAAGGTTCTGCCGTCGAGATTCTGCTGGTACTTATAGTGCAGTAGAAGGTCCAAGTCCACCGGCTAAATCTACAAACACAGTATCACCTGCTCCACCAGCTGCAGCATCCGCTTCAACTGTACCAGCATCTCAACCAGTTACTCGTTCGTTTGCTCCGGAACTGGCCAGTTCCCAAGCTGCCTTCACACCTAACACTACTTCCGAAGCACTGCTGACACAACAGGACTTGGCAAGATCAGATGAACCTCATGAGCATCAACACCAAGACGGTACCTGACCGAGTCAAGTTGCAGTTGCATGCTCCTTTATATGTACTCTCACAGTTTGATGTACACTAACACTTTCCATATTCGTTGTTGAACTAGCACCACGGCGCAAGCGGAAACAGACATCAGGGATAATGCTTGACAGATTAACAAAATCTAAAGGAGGAAGAATGGAGATCCATTTTGAGGCAGGTTTAAAAAGGCCACGTGATGCTACAGAGTCAGCCAAGTTAGTATCAGAGGCAGCCGTTGCCGTTAGGTGTCATGCACGTATCCTCCCAACGTGGATCCAGTACAGGAATGAGAAAGACAATACCCAGTTTAACACCTTCCTTGACCATTTATCCGTAAGTAATGTTATTCATCGCAATTAGTAATATTGTCTTGCTCTGTCCCATACTTTCTAGCTTCCTCCTAATAAGACTCACATTCTTTTTTCAACAGATGAGGTTCAAGTTGGATCCGAAAGATGATGCAACTAGACAAGCATGCACTCATGTTTTTCAGTCTGCTCTGCGACAGTATCGGTACCACCTTAGAAAATCTCACTTTGAAGGCAAGGCTAACAATGAAATCGCCCAAACATCTCCAGTGGAATATATTACAGATGAAGACTGGACAGCCCTCGTTAAACACTGGTCTGATCCAAAGTATCAGGTAGGCTATATGTATTTGATCAGACCACATATTGAACTTGTATTTATGTATGTGCCTTACAAGTGTATCTTCTTCTAGGCTAACTGTTTGAAGAACAAAACCAACCGTTCTAAAGTGAAATTCCAACAGACCACAGGATCTCGTAGCTATATTGCACACTGCGAGGCTCTTGTAAATAGCTGCTACTTCCTTCTTTTTTGTGCCATATTATCGTATCTATATTGACTTGTTCCAAATACAGAGGAAATCCCGTGCGGACCAAAAAGAACCTGAACCGAATGCAGTGCAAATCTTCAAGGATTGCCACACCAGCAAGATGAAGGGCATGAGCACACCAGTTCAAGCCGCTGTTGTAAGTCCTTACTCCTCCTGCCTTGAACTGATTGGTACTGTGATGTGTTCATTTAACTACTTGGTTTGCAGCCAATGTCAGTTACTCTGTTCACTTTTATTCACAGTTGTCTTAACGTATCATTTCACCTTACATGGTTTAAAAGAGATGAAGGATATTCTTTTGGTCTTGATCTGTAATCTAGTTGTTATGTTCACGTGCGCACACAATGATAAAATAGCCTGTTTGTTTTATATCTGTTTGCCCATGATATGAATGATGTCATACTATGTTCATCCTACTTTAAACCATGTCTCTTTATCCTTAGATGTCAACGAATGTGAGGAAATAGACAATACAGTAGGCATGCTACATGGACATATGTTCCGAAAGTGATTTTATTATGTAGTTGGCACTACAATACATGCTAATGTATTACAGTAGTTCACCAAAATAAGTTATGTATAAACGTTTAACCTACTTTGTTTGTTTTTGTCTCATTAGTAACTTATCTGGTACACTAATCTACAAGTTCAAACTTTCAGGAAGCTATGGAACAAATGATTGAACAGCCACAACCACCTGAAGGTGACGAGGCTACTACAGGCACAATGTCACCTCTTGCTGCAGTGCGTCAGTATCTCTCCACTAACAGTGCAAAAAGCACCTTCCTGCGTAATTCTGGGTTGGTTGTCAAGGTAACCTCGTCCAAATCGCCTACTGAACAAAATCTTCCTGCTAGACAGAGTGATATATCTGTGCTCCAGACACAAGTCCAATCCCTAATGGACGTTGTTTCGGAAACAAGAATAGTGGTTGAGAAATGTCGTCAAGATATGAATGGTTTTGAAACCAGACTATCAGACATTCGCTTCGTTGTTCAAGAGCAATGGCGGAAAAAAGGTGGAGATCGTGCTGCTCCATCAGATTCTACAGCCTGAAACATTAGCACTCAGGTCAAATGATCTGTGCTTCTATACATCTGATGGTGCTTTTATCTGGAAGGACTGTAAACTTTATGCCAACAGGCCTTTTGTTGTATGGTTGGAATTTATTTTGTTGTGATACAACATTTATGATGCTGCCTCAGGCTGCAGTAATTACGACGCTATTTTTGTATAGTGTAGGTTTATCTTAGTAATGTATTCGGCCGAAACCTTCGTAGGAGCCCAACATGCCAACATTCGTCGGGCCCATTCCAATTGGGCTAAAAACGATTACGGGCCGAAATTGGCATGTAGCCCACTAAAAATATCTGGGCCTAAATCAGCATAAGCTTTCATATTTTTCTGGTAGGCCTGTGCCCATAGTGGGCCTTTAACAGGCCTAAACATAATTTGGGCCCTCAGTAAAAATAGGCCGTTTACAGGTGTAAATATCTCGAGCCCATAAAATACATGGGCCTTTAATAGACCGAAAGTGAGATTGGGCCCTGATTGTGCCAAATAACCCACTGGACTTTAACAGGCCGAAATTCGGACGGGCCGTAAATGCGCCGACCTAATACACGGGCCTTTAACAGGCCGGAACTTCGGTCGGGCTAGATTATCGTCATTTTTATATGGGCCGTTAATGGGCCCGATATGACGTTGGGCCACATATGGCCCATGGTTTACGTCCGGCGTTAACAGGCCGAAAATGACAACAGGCCGAAAGTGGCCCAAAGCTATAGTGGGCCTCTAACAGGCCGAATGTCAGACATGGCCGAATATGACCCAAATCCTTCACGGTCGTTTATGGGCCGAAAGTTTTGATGGCCTGTAAATGGGCCCAAATGAAGCCGGACCTTTAACAGGCCGGAAATACACCGGGCCGTAATTCGGCCCAATTACTTAGCGGACTGTTAACGGGCCAGAAGTGACCATGGGCCGCGTTGATGACAAGTTTAGGACAGGCCGTTGACGGGCCGATTTGACAGAGAATGTTGGGCCTTTAGCTGGGCCGGCCCATTATGGTCGGCAGAATCTAGTGGGCCTTTAGCTGGGCCAGCCCATTGTGGTCCGCAAAATCTTCTGGGCCTTTAGCTGGACCGGCCCATTATGGTCTGCAAAATCGTGTGGGCCTTTAGCTGGGCCGGCCCATTATGGTCCGCTAAATTTTGTGGGCCTTTAGCTGGGCCGGCCCATTATGGTCCGCTAAATCTTATGGGCCTTCGGTTGGGCCGGCCCATTTAATCTGTGTGGGTCACTTTTGGGCCGGTCCACGTGTCAACATATCATAGGCCCATCTTGACCGTTGGAGGAGTGACACCTATGCCAACGCGGAGCTGACACGTGGATCCGTTAGCCAATGAGAATTTTACACGTGGAAAATCGGCATTCGTCGTGGCTGTTAACGGGTTATTGGATCCAAAATCCGACCCGATAGCTTAACGGCATTCCGTTACGGTGGATGCCACGTGTCGGTCACCCTTGACGAAAGCACTTCTATGACGCGCAATTTATCGTCATGGAAGTGGACACTTCCCTGATGATAATTTTGGCAATGTCATGGAACACTTCTACGACAGCACAGGTATGACTATCTTGATTCTGTCATAAATTTTTCATGGATGTACATGCATGACAGAAAATGCGAATTACTGTGACAAACACATATCATCACGGAAGTGTATTTTTTTGTAGTGCTCCTCAGACACCAAATAGGGCCCCTGCCCTCTTGCCCTGGCTCGAGGACATCACACCGTCGGTAAGAGAGACGCTAACTCGAGAGCTAGAATAGGAGCCAACTTCACGGCCACTCGAATAGAACACGTCGCCTGACCTGCATGAAGCCAAAAGAACACCACGCCAGATACAACATCGCCGCCTGCGGAAACCCAGCAAAGAGGGAAAGCCACCTGGGGCAATCGAAGAGTATGAAATAGCACTTAGCCAAGCCATAGCAGCGTGTATCACGAGAGCGAAATAAGACGCTGTAGAGAAGAGTCGGGTACTCAACAACATGGCTAACAACCATGCCGGAGAGAAACCACCCAAGGGGACACCGGATCTGCAAATCATGGCATCGCTAGCCACTATAGAGAGGACTGTGACACCAGGATAATCAAGCTGTAGTAACCTCTGCTAATGATGCCATGTCACCTCGATTACTGTTGCTAATCTCGCGTTAGTTCGAAACCGATTCAAATTCAACTCCAAAATAAAGGCAAACAATAAAAAAATTCAAATATTAAAACTAAATGTTCGGGTTGTGCCAAATATTGCATAGGTAACGGTGGTGAAGGAACCATACTTTTATAAAATGCTAAAAACTATGAGATGAATAAAACAGTAGTGAAAACTATTATATAAATACTTTTAAACGATAAAGAATTACAAAACTACACTATTATAGTGAGCTCCTAAACAAACGGTTGAAAACCCCTTTCTGCGACGGCATCTGGAACCGTCGCCAAGTGAGTGTGGGCGATAGGGGGGTCCTTCCCACACGACCGAGAAACCGTCAGGGATATGCCCTCCTGGCACACACGTTCGGAAAAATGAGGTCGTGTGCGACCGGTGAGCGCTCAAATACGGAAATACGTATAGTAGAGTTAAAGAAAATACAATTATACTGCGAAATTGTTTCCAGTCGCAAGTACATCCCACACAGTCAGTCCCTGCTAAACATTTCTGTTCGTATGTACATCCCACACAGTCGCTCAAAGGAAAACGTTTTCATTCACAGGTACATCACACACAATTTTTCCCATTAAATCGCTTGCGTTATTGAATATATCACACACGGTCCGTGGAAGAAACTGTGTGGCAAAGGTTGTCCATCACACACAGTTTTCATGTGGTAAACGTTTGCGCAAGGTGGCCTAACGCAAACAGTTTTCAAGAGAAAGTCGTGTGTGATTGTTCATTGATCCAACACGGTTTATTCCTAGAAAGTGTGTGCGTTACCGGAGGTCATCGCCCACATTATTTTTTTAACAACCGTTTGCAATAGCAAAACCCAATTAGCAGGCTAATTCGCCACTAGCGGGCTAATTATCCGATTATTCATATTCCATTTATTAATCTAATTGACAGTTCATATTAAGCACCCAATATATTTCATTTTCATAATTGAAATACATCAGAGTACAACATCATATAGCTTCAGCACTCAGCTACCCCATTGCACAACTACACCAGGACCAAGTTTCACATGCAACATCTATAACCTTTCGAAATTAGCATCATAGATGGTACATAGATATATGTATCTCATCTGGAAAACCACTGAAGCAGAAGGCAAATATTGAGCCTTTATTGATGTTGAAGGTCTTTGTAACTTTAGGCCAGTGCCTGTGGATGATTGACGTCCATCCTTCGTCCTCTTCAGGAACACTTCAATATTGAACCGTGGGTGTTGTATGAATACCTTCCTCGCCTCCTGGCTATATAGGTGGTTTGAGAGGTAATCATCAGTGAACTGCTTTGGAAAGGCCTGAAAACAAGGATGTGCATAAATATATTCTCTATATTGGAAATGGGGCAAAGGAATAAAAAAGGCAAGGTATAATAGTTGGTACCATCCTGTAGTGAACTGATGTCTTCTTCATTGTGCAGACAAAGATCTTGTTGTTTTTTGTCGCTAATTTCTTTATCCTAACAATCTTTCTGAGTTTCTCGACTTGAATGATATTCATGGACAACTCATTTCCCCATATGCAAAAATGGTCGAATAGTGGGTCAAAACCTCTGACAGCAGGACCTACATGTACAAGACCAAATTGTTAAAAACCTACATATTAGAATGGTTCCTGCAATTGCACAATAATGTGCTATTAGACAACAGACCATGCATATGCTAACCTCGATTGTAAACCTCGGTGCTTCCCATTGTTTCCTTGCAACACATATAAGGTACTTAGTCATCAGGTGAAGTAAGGGTTGATGAAAAATAATCACATTGCAGATTCATCAGATTAATTCAAGCCACAAGGAAAATCCATTTATCCAAACCAAGCATGATTAAGAACTACTCCCTCCGTCCCATAATGTAAGACATTTTTTGACACTAGTGTAGTGCAAAAAAATGTCTTACATTATGGGACGAAGGGAGTAGGAAATATAGGACTTGTATATGTTTCCCATTTATTAAGTGTAGCCAAATTCGGTTTATTCCTCACATGCACAACAATAAAAAATTCTACCCACGACAATTGGACTTCGCATTGCAGAATTGAACCAAGCAGTTAACTAAACACCACAACAAATTAACCAAACATTAACTGAGCACCACATTGCACAATATAACATTGAACCAAGCAGTTAACTAAACACCACAACAAATGAACCAAACATTAAATGAGCACCACATTGCACAATATAACATACTCCTAATAGAAGATCAGACAGTTAACCAAACAGTTAACTATAGCCAATTGTAGCAATTGTATTTGTTTCCCATGTATTTACTACAGCCAAATTCAATTTATTCCTCACATGGTATACAATAACAGAATGCACCCACAATTTTGTAAAGATAAATTCTATTTATTTCTCACGTGAAAGACAATACAAAATTGTAGCCTGAAGAGTTGAACATCACATCTGCAGAATTGAACCAAACAATTAACTAAAGACGACAACTAATTAACAAAACAGTTAATAAGTGAGCACCACACTGCACGACATATAGAACATATACACTAGAGCAACAGATTGCATGGTAAAATTAGATAGCACAATTCACTAGAATTTGTGAAGGAAAGGCAGGAGCAGCACACGCAATGGGTAAACCGAGCATGCATAAACGACGTAGCTAGCAAATGGCAAGGTGCTCCTTCAAGATCTGGGGGTCGGCACGAATGTCAGCCATTGTGACCTCATCTGCGCATGCGGCCGCGATTTGCTTCTCCGCTGCCAAATGCTCCTTGAGGTCTTGGCTATACTACATGCACCATGGCTTAGGCCGGAGCTTATTTGGTGGAGGGGTCGGTGATTTGGGTGGAAGGTGTCTCACCGGTGGTCGGGACATGTGGGATGTGGAAGGAGGAGGAGGATGGGGTTCGGGTGTGGATTACCTGCCTGGATAGACAAGGTCGAGCAGCGTGAAGGAGGGTCGCCGGCGAGGAGGCGGCGGCGCTGCAAGCAAGGAGTGAAGGTTTCAACTTGTAAAGGAAGGAGGAAAGAGGGGAAATGTGGCTTTTGGTAAGGGGGAGGGGGCGGGGAGGTAGATATTTCCGTAGAAGCCAAAAATTTGGAATCGCTTCAGCCAAAAAGCTGGCGCTCAAAGTGCCATCAGACCGACGGTGCTCCAAGATATTTTTTGTTGCATCTCACACGGTTGGTGATAATTAACTATGTGCGATCTACTTGATTTATCGTCTTGATCATTTGAATTACGTAATGGGGTCACACCTACAAAGGATGGTGTTTGAATTGTTAGAACTTTTATCTGCACTGAACATGCAACTATAGGTGTGTCGTCAAAAAATTGGAATGATTCAGGGTTCGTTTGTACATTTTTATACATTAACTGGGCTTTCCAGGCATTTTATGCGCATAATTCAAATTTGAACTACATGCACATGCTCGAGTGCATATAAACTTATTTAAAAATCAAATGTGTGTCCTTGTTTGCATTCTTAGGTCCCATGCAAGAAATGGGAATGAATTTCAAACACCATGCCATCGTCACTCAACCGCAAAACATTGAGATGCCTGGTTTTTAAATTCTAGTAAATCCAAAATTTGTATGAAATTCATGAAACTTGGCATTCTATCATGTAGCGGCATCAACATGTCGTGCAACATATTTTATCCCATTTGGGGCAGGTTTGGGTATAAGCTTCTCACAAACCAGAGCTTCTCACAACAAGCGTGATGGTTTCGGTAAGGATGGTGCCACCTTTGGGGACGAAACGATATCCGTTGCCTCTTATTGCTTTCAAATTTTTTTGAGTGTCAACATAGAACAACATGAGTGTTGTGCGAATTTTTGTGATTTTTCGGGGTTCATTTGGACATTTTTATGCATTAACTGGGTTTTCAATGCATTTATGTGCATAATTCAAATTTGAACTACATGCACATGCTCCAGTTCATATAAATTGGTTGAAAAATCAAATCGGTGTCCTTGTGTGCATGCTTAATTAGGTCCCATGTAAGAAATGGGAATGAATTTGAAACACCAGAGCACCATTGATTGCCGGCAAAACATTGAGATGCCTGGTTTTTAAATTCTAGTAAATTCAAAACTCGTCTGAAATTCATGAAACTTGGCACGCTATAATGGAGCAGCATCAACATGCCGTGGTACAAATTTTGTCCCAGTTGGGGCAGGTTTGGGTATATGCTTCTCACAAACCAGAGCTTCTCACAACAAGCATGATGGTTTTTGGTAGGGAACACCCCACCTTTGGGGACGAAACGATATCCATTGCCTCTTATTGCTTTCAAAAAAATTTGAGTGTCAACATAAAACAACAGGAGTGTTGTGCGAATTTTTGTGATTTTTCGGGGTTCATTTGGTCATTTTTATGCATTAACTGAGTTTTCAATGCATTTATGTGCATAAATAAAATTTGAACTACATGCACATGCTCTAGTGCATATAAATTTGTTGAAATAGCAAATCCGTTTCCTTGTGTGCATGCTTAGGTCACATGCAAGAAATAGGAATGAATTTGAAACACCAGGGCACCGTTGATTGCCAGTAAAACATTGAGATGCCTGGTTTTTAAATTCTAGTAAATCCAAAACTCGTCTGAAATTCATGAAACTTGGCATGCTATCATGGAGCGGCATCAACATCTCGTGGTACAAATTTTGTCCCATTTGGGGCAGATTTGGGTATATGCTTCTCACAAACCGAAGCTTCTCAGAACAAGCATGATGGTTTTCGGTAGGGAATGTCCCACCTTTGGGGACGAAATGATATCTGTTGCCACTTATTGCTTTCAAAAAATTTCAAGTGTCAACATAGAACAACATGAGTTTTGTGCGAATTTTTGTGATTTTTTGGGGTCCGTTTGGACATTTTTATGCATTAACTGAGTTTTATGCATTTATGTGCATAATTCAAATTTGAGATACATGCACATGCTCTAGTGCATATAAATTGGTTGAAAAATCAAATTTGTATCCTTGTGTGCATGCTTAGGTCCCATGCAAGAAATGGGAATGAATTTGAAACATTGAGATGTCTGGTTTTAAATTCTAGTAAATCCGAAACTCGTCTGAAATTTCATGAAACTTGGCATGCTATCATGGAGCGGCATCAACATGCCGTCGTACAAATTTTGTCTCAGTTGGGGCAGGTTTGGGTATATGCTTCTCGCAAACCGAAGCTTCTCACAACAAGCATGATGGTTTTCGGTAGGGAACGTCCCACCTTTGGGGACGAAACGATATCCATTGCCTCTTATTGCTTTCATTTTTTTTCTCATGTCAACATAGAGCAACAGGAGTGTTGTGTGAATTTTTGTGATTTTTCGGGGTTCGTTTGGACATTTTTATGCATTAACTGAGTTTTCAATGCATTTATGTGCATAATTCAAATTTGAACTACATGCACATGCTCCAGTGCATATAAATTGGTTGAAAAATCAAATTTGTGTCCTCGGGTGCATGCTTAGGTCCCATGCAAGAAATGGGAATGAATTTCGAACACCAGGGCACCGTTGATTGCCGACAAAACATTGAGATGCCTGGTTTTTAAATTCTAGTAAATCCAAAACTCGTCTGAAATTCATGAAACTTGGCATGCTATGATGGAGCGGCATCAACATGCCGTGGTACAAATTTTATCCCATTTGGGGAAGGTTTGGGTATATGCTTCTCACAAACCAGAGCTTCTCACAACAAGCATGATGGTTTTCGGTAGGGAACGTCCCACCTTTGGGGACGAAATGATATCCATTGCCTCTTATTGCTTTCAAATTTTTTTCTCGTGTCAACATAGAATAACAGGAGTGTTGTGTGAATTTTTGTGATTTTTCGGGGTTCGTTTGGACATTTTTATGCATTTGTGTGCATAATTCAAATTTGAACTACATGCACATGATCCAGTGCATATAAATTGGTTGAAAACTTAAATCTGTGTCCTTGGGTGCATGCTTAGGTCCCATGCAAGAAATGGGCATGAATTTCAAACACCAAGGCACCGTTGATTGCCGGCAAAACATTGAGGTGCCTGGTTTTTAAATTCTAGTAAATCCAAAATTCTATTAACCATTCATGTGACGCCACGTGTCTTGGTTTTAATGGCTGTAGGAGGTGTCATGCGGACAGCTGCTTGACCTTGACTGAAGGGGAGGCGTGCGAGTGCCATTCGGTGAGCAGGCTGACTGAGAGGCGTGCAAGCTGTCCTCAAGTGCGCAGGCTCACCGGGACGCGTGCGAGTTGTACGCTGCGCAGGCTCAGTGGGAAGCGAGCCCTTTGATTTCCATGGCCGCCCGCCTTGCTCGTGTCCTCTCCATTAATGGCACCCAAGCCATAGTTTAATTCGCCTTTTAAATATAAAACACTCATCGCAAACGTTTTAGTTAGAACACCCGTATGCAAACCGACAGCTTCCCCAGGAAGCCAAGAGAAAATGTCCCGAGCAGGATTTCTGCAGCTCTTGATCATAAGATTTAGATAGAACACCCGTAGGCAAAGTGAGAGCAGCGCAGGATTTGTGCATCCCTTCAACGCAAACGGTTGTTCTAGATGACCCGTGTGAAACCACGTACAAACAATTTGGTAAGATTTTGCATCTGTCATATTGGGTATGTTGCCATTTGTCAAACTGGAAAGATTTACGTTTGTTGATCTAGTAACGTTGCCATTTGTCAATCCTTGTAACACTGCGATTTGTCAAAATATGTAGCTAGAAATCATTATCACCATGTAATTTTTGCAACTAAAATTCAGTAATTAAGCATAGATTTCATTCATAGATTAAGCAGTCATTCTTAATTTATACAAACAGTTCAACTCGACAGCTGAACCAACCAAACTTCTCCCCAATTGTTGCCAACCACGTACTGAAATAGCTAGTTCAACTATATATACTAGCAAATTTTAAGTACGTTGTACAGTTCGACCACACATATATAGTCAGATGAACTAAACAAAATAGCCCCTAAATACTACTACCACGGAGGGGCTTTGTGCTACTTCCGGCAGCCTCTCCTCTGCCGAGCACACTCAGTAAGAGGCAGAGGAGTAGGAGGAGCCTACCGACGAGCTGGACAAATGCAATACGGTGCCTGCCGCTGCTGCACATTCAGCGACGCTCGCCAGCTTGAACGCCCACTGCCACTCCAGACGATCCCTCTCGAAGCGGCCGGACTGCTCGTAGATCTCATGATTCCTTGCCTCTGCGTCGGCGTGTGCTGCGGCCACGGCTGCGGTAAGGCTCTTTACGTGCTCGACAAGGCGCTCCTCCTCCTCCCGTGGGAACTCGATGTAGCGCGCAAGGTCGCTGACGCACGTGCGGGCCTCCACCTCCACCCCCTCCGTCGGGCGGCCGTGGCAAAGTGGGTGATGATCCCGGCGGTCGACGGTGGGCTGGCGGCCACGGTGGCTGACGATGGAGTGGCAGCCACGACCACCACCTCCCGCCTTCGGGCCGCTGTGGCAGAGCGGGTGATGGCCACAGTGGCCGGCAGTGGGGTGGTGGCCACGACGGGCACCTCCCGCCTTCGGGCCGTGGCGGCGGAGCGGGAGATGGCCCTGGATTTTGATGGTGGTGTGGCGGTGACAGAGGCCGGTAATAGCTGCCGACGGGCAGCGGCGGCGGAGCGTGTGGTGGGTGTTCCGCGCACACCCAACAGGGACACCACGCGCACTACACTACGCCGGGGACTGTGCCGCCGTCGCGGTGTAGCCTCCCAGCTGGAGCTGTCCTCTGATGATGGTGGAGTGGCTGAGCGATGATGACGGACTGGTGCCATTGGTGATTGTGGGAGAAGCAGACGAGATAAGCTACATGGAGGGAGGGGAAAATGCGACGCGGGACTCGCCGGCCATGAGGGTTTTTATAGCAGGCCGGTAAGCATTGGGATTTTGGGGGGTTTCACCAAGTCGGGCGGGAAGCTTGCGCGGGAACCTGCGAGGTTGCGTGGGAACGGGCTCACCGACGATTCATTGGCGCCACCGTTTGGCCAAAAGAATGCCCCCGCGCGCTGTGCAAGCTTGCATTGTAAGCCGTCTACGGCAGCGGGGTGACAAGACGTGCAAGAGGAGGACGGGACGCCACGTACACATACAGTTAATAAAAAACGTTTGCGATTTAATTACCTACTATACCCCCATCCTGGTTTATAAGTAGGATTTAACTAATAAAATATGAATGCATGTCGCCGTAGATTATATCGTTGGAGTCGTATTTGAACATAGTTTCCAGCTATACAATTTTAGTAACATGCATTAACACTTTTTTGGTTAAATTTAAGGTTATACACCAGCAAGTGTTTGCCCGCAACACGCACGGCTTATTCCATCACAAACAGCTCTGATGGATCAACTGTGTGCCACGTATCGCACACGCAACTCTAATCTGATTCGTGCTTGATGTCTCCAACATCGCTCGCACAGTACGTCTTATTTGCCACATATCACTGTGCTGTCCTCTGCTCGCGTCCCTCGGCAAGCTCCGCTCACCGTTAGGCGCTGCAGCGCGCTGTGCTCACCGTTAGGCGCCGCGGTGCGCTCTGTCACATCCGTTGGTGCACTCGGCTTGTGGACAACTTTTCCTTGAGGCGACCGCGGAGCGCTCTGCTCACGTCCCTCCGTGCGCGCTCTTCCAGCGGTTGGGCATGCACACGATCACGTCGGGGGGCCCATATGCATGCGGCTGCGTCGTGCGCGTTGCCACGCGATGCAGTTACGTGTGGAACGATGGAGTTACGCGCTGCAAATTAGAACTGCCATCAGGTCCTGCCGATATTCCTGGCCGTATGGCTTCCCCTTTAATTCCCACGGGCATTATAACCTTAGTCTCTTCAACCTTTCGATCGCGCCCCACAACACAACAAGCACACCCACGACGATGCATAGAGAGGGGATGTCCGGCGGTGCTCCAATGGAGTTCGGCGAGCATAGAGTGGAGACCCACGCGAGGGAGACAGATCTCTCAATGGTGTACACCATCGACCCGGCCGTGGTGGACGACTACATCAACAGCGTTGTTGAGCAGTTGCTTGCTGGAGACAAGTACAAGGTGGTCGGCATCGACCTCCAGTACACCATCGGTCGTCCCGGCATAGATCAGAAGGTTGCCGTCGCCCAGTTGTGCATGCGCCATCATGTCCTCATCTACCACTATTGCATGGCCACAGAGCATTGCGGCCGTTTCAACAGGTTTGTCAACAGCACCGACTACAAGTTCGCCACGGGAGATACCAAAGACGATGTAAAAGCGCTCAGTGTTACGGGCTTGGCCTGCAAGAACCTTGTCGAAATCCGTGACCACTACAGGGTCTGGGGCAGCATGAAGCAGGACTACCTGGTCGAACTTGCCTCGGCCATGATGCCCAGAGAACAAGTCCTGTATCCTGGCACAAGGCCTAGATGCGGCAACTGGATGAACCTCACCTCAGGTTCGCGGCCAAGAGCATGTACACTTGCTATGAGATGCACATGCGGACCGTTGACATGACGAAGTGCCTCGTTACCCAAATCGACGAGCCTGGATCGAGCCACAAGAAGAGAAAGCGTCACAAGAAGTAGAGGATGATCAGATGATCGTTTATGCTAGTTAATCATGCATGTAATATATAGTTTACTTTATTGGTGTGTGTGGAAATGGCATGTGTGTAGTAGCCACCTATGTAATTATGCATGTAATAGTTTACTTTGGTGTGTGCAAATGCCATGGTTGTAGTAGCCACCTATGTAAGTGGATGTTTAATTTGGTTATGCAAGCATGTCCTTATAAGTGTGTGTGTGTATATATATTGTTGTTGTTGTTGTTGTTGTTGTTGTTGTTGTTGTTCTGTATGCAATACCATCACACAACACACACGTCTTATTAGCAGCAACCGTCTCTGTTATTATCGGTCTTCACACACATTTCTGATTATAGACCTGTTTGCCGTGTATCACACACATCTTGTTAAGTTGAATCGTTTATGTTCTCATGTCTCAACGCAAACAGTTCATCCGAGTGAACCGCATGCCGTATATCGCACACACCTTTGATATGGCTGACCGTTTCTTTTGTGTTTCCTAATCACAAACAGTTCATCCGAGTGAACCGTATGTTGTGTATCGCACACGCCTTCATCTGGCTGCCCATTTCTTTTGTTCCTCCTCATCGCAAACAGTTCATTGAATTGAACCGTATGCCCTTCATCGCACACGCAACTAAAACCTGAACCGTGTTCGATGCATCTGTCATCGCAAACGTTTTACACATTTCTGACGGTTTTCATACAGCACCATTTGCGATTATTGCATCGCACACAGTTTCTCGAAGGGTCTCTGATCGTAGTGTCGCGTTAGCAGCATCCTGCAGTAGTCCTACTTTAGTTTGGGTAGCAAAATTATGTGGCAATGGCATAATTGGTAACATCAATTTAGGTGTCAATCTGGGATATTTTTAACACTAGAATAAACAACAATAAAAACACAGAAAAGAAAAAAAGCATAAGTATAACAGAGAGAGAGAGAGAGAAAGCAAGAAAACCCCACTGCCTCCCCCCTGGGCTTTAGGCCACAATGGGCCGCGACAGCCCAGCCCCTCCCCCCACCAGCTGCCTAACCCTAGCAATCACCCACTCTCTCCCGCACGATCCCCCACTCTCCCTCGTTCCCTCCCAGTGCTGTCACCCACGTGCGCACACACACACATGCGCACGGAGGAGGGGCGCCCTTGTTTGCTCCCCTCCTCTCGGTGCTCACGCGCCCGAGGATGATCGCTGTCCGCCGGCGCCGAGGGCTGATGTCTACTACACAACCTTCTTCTTGTAGACATTGTTCGGCCTCCAACTGCAGAGGTTTTTAGGACAGTAGAAAATTTCCCTCAAGTGGATGACCTAAGGTTTATCAATCCGTGGGAGGCGTAGGATGAAGATGGTCTCTCTCAAGCAACCCTGCAACCAAATAACAAAGAGTCTCTTGTGTCCCCAACACACCCAATACAATGGTAAATTGTATAGGTGCACTAGTTCGGCAAAGAGATGGTGATACAAGTGCAATATGGATAGTAGATAAAGGTTTTTGTAATCTGAAAATATAAAAACAGCAAGGTAGCAAGTGGTAAAAGTGAGCACAAACGGTATTGCAATGCTAGGAAACAAGGCCTACGGTTCATACTTTCACTAGTGCAAGTTCTCTCAACAACAATAACATAATTGGATCATATAACTATCCCTCAACATGCAACAAAGAGTCACTCCAAAGTCACTAATAGAGGAGAACAAACGAAGAGATTATTGTAGGGTACAAAACCACCTCAAAGTTATCCTTTCTGATCGATCTATTCAAGAGTCCGTAGTAAAATAACATGAAGCTATTCTTTCCATTCAATCTATCATAGAGTTCGTACTAGAATAACACCTTAAGACACAAATCAACCAAAACCCTAATGTCACCTAGATACTCCAATGTCACCTCAAGTATCCGTGGGTATGATTATACGATATGCATCAACAATCTCATATTCATCTATTCAACCAACACAAAGAACTTCAAAGAATGCCCCAAAGTTTCTACCGAAGAGTCAAGATGAAAACGTGTTCCAACCCCTATGCATAAGTTCACGAGGTCACGGAACTCGCATGTTGATCACCAAAACATACATCAAGTGGATCACGTGATATCCCATTGTCACCACAGATAAGCACATGCAAGAAATACATCAAGTGTTCTCAAATCCTTAAAGACTCAATCTGATAAGATAACTTCAAAGGGAAAACTCAATTCATCACAAGAGAGTAGAGGGGGAGAAACATCATAAGATCCAAATATAATAGCAAAGCTCGTGATACATCAAGATTGTCCCAACTCAAGAACACAAGAGAGAGAGAGATCAAACACATAGCTACTGGTACATACCCTCAGACCCGAGGGAGAACTACTCCCTCCTCGTCAAGGAGAGCACCGGAATGATGAAGATGGCCACCGAAGAGGGATTCCCCCCTTCGGCAGGGTGCTGGAACGGGTCTAGATTGGTTTTCCGTGGCTATGGAGGCTTCTGGCGTTGGAACTCCCGATCTAGGTTATTTTCTGGAGGTTTCAGTATTTATAGGAATTTTTGGCGTCGTGAACAAGTCAGGAAGGTGCCCGAGTTGTCCATGAGGTAGGCCCACGCGCCTGGGGGGTGGGTGCGCCCCCCACCCTCGTGGACGGCCCGGGACTCTTCTGGCCCAACTCTTTTACTCCGGGGTCTTCTTTTGGTCCATTAAAAATCGTCAAAAATTGGCGCGTCAATTGGACTCCATTTGGTATTCCTTTTCTGTAAAACTCAAAAACAAGGAAAAACAGAAACTGTCACTAGCCTCTAGGTTAATAGGTTAGTCCCAAAATCATATAAAATAGCATATAAATGCATATAAAACATCCAAGGTTGATAATATAATAGCATGGAACAATCAAAAATTATAGATACGTTGGAGAAGTATCAAGCCCCCCCCCCCCCGCCTCCTCCTCGCAGCTCCCTTCCTCTCGTGCCTCCACGTCCTCCGACGTTGTCGCCCCGTCGCCCGACCCTGATGCATCGCTGCCCGACGCCACCCCGTTGCGCCTCCGTCCTCCTCCGCGGCACCGCCCCACTGGCGCCGCCCCACCGCCTCTACCTTGTCGGCGCCGCTTCGCCGCCGGACCGCCCCGTCTCCCCCGCCTCTACTTCGCCCAACCCCACGAGTCATCCTCCCCAGCCTCCTCGTGCATGTCATCGAGCTTGATGTGAGCTCCCGCCTCCTCCTGGCCTCTCCCTTCTCCTCCTTGTGCCCCGTAGCCGTCGGACCATCAAGCACCGCCCGTAGCCGCGTAGGCCGTCGCCGTTGCTGTCGTGACCGGCCACCCCGCAGCCTCCTGCTTGTGCCCGTTGTGAAGGAAATATGCCCTAGAGACAATAACAAAGTTATTATTTATTTCCTTATATCATGATAAATGTTTATTATTCATGCTAGAATTGTATTAGCCGGAAACTTAGTACATGTGTGAATACAGAGACAAGCAGAGTGTCACTAGTATGCCTCTACTTGACTAGCTCTGTCGGATTTCGGGTTCCGGCAGACCCTTAAGGTTCGAACACTGGGGTGCGCGCGGAGATTACGCCTTCTACCTCTCCGTCTTGCAAAGATCTAGACTACTGAAAGAACTGCATAAGAGACACAAGGTTTATACTGGTTCGGGCCACCGTTGTGGTGTAATACCCTACTCCAGTGTGTGGTGGGTGGATTGCCTCTTGGGGCTGATGACGATGAGCAATACAAAGAAGAACAGCCTCGCGAGGGTCTGTTCTTGGATGGGGCGATGAACTGCTGGGAGGAGTTCAGCCACCTTTCTCTTTCTCTCTCTCTCTCTCTCACTGCCTTACTCTTACTTGCCGGCCTTTGCTATGTAGGTGGCTGGTTCTCGATCTCTCCTACCCTAGGGGTGGCTAGTCCTATTTATAGAGGCCCTGGTCCACTTCCCAAATATTTGAGCGGGAAGGGAGCCAACAATGGCGGGCTAATTTGAAGGGGGATAGCAAGTATCAGCTATCCTGAAAAAGGTAGTCTTCGCCTGCACAAAGCTCTGGTGATGACGCCATCTTGGGCTCCACAGTGACCTCCGTCTCGTAGTCCTCCTGGTCTTGGTCTTGTTGCACCGAAATGGCAACCTTTGCCTGATGCCCCGGTACTCCACGGCTGCGCTTGCCCCCTTTGCACCAAAGAGGAAAGGAGGACGCTACGCGGGCTGGCACCCGCCTGGCGCCCTGAGTCGTCATGGCTTGCGTCACGGGCACCTCGCGAGGTACCCCGCCTTGATTTCTCCGCCTCCTCGTGAGCCAGCCTGACGAGGCCGCGCCTGAGGAAGCTCCGCGTCATCCGCCCCGCGAGGCTTGGCCCCTCGCGAGGGTCTTGAGTCTTGTGTTGGTGAAGATGGGCTGTGCCGGGCCCCCTTTGAGCCACGCCGCAGGCCGCAGGCAGGCAAGTCTGGGGACCCCCGTTCCCAGAACGCCGACAGTAGCCCCCGGGCCCAAGGCGCGCCCGGACTTGGCCGTGCCGAGAGGCGAAAGGGCAAGGGCGAAGCGCCGCGGGCCCTAACAGCCTGCGGCCTTGGGCGCTGCGTGGCGGTTGATGGGATGTGGGCGTCTCCGCTTCCCCATGTCGCCTTGGTGATCGCGTGAGTTGGACAAGTCCCTGCATGCAAATCGTGTCATGATTACCTGTGATCGTGGAGGCAGGCGGTTGGCCTTCGCCGGCTATAAGTACGGAACTGCGCGTGCCCTTCCAGTCCATCCCTCCTTGCTTCTCCTTCTTCCCGATCCTTGTTCCATCTTGCCGTGATGGCTCTGATCCGCCGGTTCTCTGCAGCGGAGAAGGGACAGGCCCCTCGAGAGGGACCAGACCCGCTCCCGCCGAAGAAAAGGCTCGCCCTTTGCGGCCGGGACGAGGAGGACGGTCAGGCGGCGTCGAGGCCTTGGTGCGAGTGGGCCCCGCCGGGGTTCCCGCTTCCCTTGTATGCCCACGTCGAGGGCCTCGAAGGGGTCGATGCCGATCCCCGCGGTCAGCGCTGTCGTCGGCGCCGACGATTCACGAAGGTGTGGGTTGTTCCTCTGGGGTCCACGCCGAGGGCTCCTCCCAAGAGTTCGTGCTCCACATCGCCATTCCTCTCCAGTCTTGGATCCGCCTGCCTCCCTTCGCCTCCATCATCCCGCGGGGGGTGCCCTTGGAGCTCTGACTGCAGCACGCCGGCTGCAGCACCCTCGCGACCGAGGCAGAGGTCGCGGTCATTGCCCCGGGCGAGGTCTACATGACTCGTGGCTGGAGAGAGATCGCCCGGGTTTGCAGGGTAAGGGGTGTCTTCGCGGTCCACTTGTAGTATGATGGCGCTTCGGTGATGTTCTTCAAGGTCTTCGACGCGGATGGGCGCCGGCTGGAGTGTTGCCCCGGGAGAGGTGGCCAAGACCTCGCCATGGTGAGGGCTAGGCCCGTCGACCGCTCCCTTGGCGGCTCTGCAGGCGACGGAGGCGCCGGGGGATCCAGCGACTCCAGCGAGATCTTCGCGACTCCGGAGACGAGTGACGACAGCTACGAGCCCACGAGCCGGCGCCGCTCCTGGAGCAGGGCGGGCTCGTCTGGCCGTCGCCGACTCTGATCTGGATGGGGTTGGCGCCGGCGCTTGACGGCCCACTGTTGATGATGGCATCTTTTGCAGGAGCGCGTTTAGTTAGCATCCCTTAGGATCCGTTCCCTGCGAGGAATCAAAATGCGCCCCATGGGGGCTTGTAAGGTGCCTGTAATCCTGTTTGTTAATACATAACCCTTGTTGTAGAGCTGTGCGAGTTGCTGATTCTGTCTTAGTTCAGTTCTCCCTTTTGAACCTCGCGAGGGCTTGGTGCTCTGCGTCGACAGGTCCCAGTCCCAAGGCGGCGTCAGCCGTCGCTGGTATGCCAGGTCGCGATGCCGTGGTCAAGGCCAGGAGGTGAGCGACCCGGGGTCCGGTAAGAGCCCCTGAGTCGCGATGCTCAGGAGGTCCCCTTTGGCGCCCAAGCAGCCGTCGCTCGGTGAGAAAGGAGAGCGGCGTCGCTGACACGGAATTGCATGAGGTGCGGGGGTAGTGCTACGATAGCCGGTGCTTTCGGGCGGTGACTTATCTCGAGAGTCAGGGATCATTCCTCGTGTGTCGTCAGGTCCGCGCGTCGGCAGGAGCGGAATCGCTCGGCGAGGTCCTCGTGTGCCCCTTCTCCCCCGCATTTGCTCCCCTTTCTGCTCTACGTCCTCGGGGCCCGGCCCTCGAGCTAGTCTCAGCCGTCGCTGGTATGCCAGGTCGCGATGCCGTGGTCAAGGCCAGAGGGTGAGGGCTGGAGAGCCAGTAGGAGCCCTGAGTCGCGATGCTCAGGCACCCCCCCCCCTTTAATGTGCAAGCGGTTCGCACGGTCGAGAGTGAAAGGAACACCGCGAGGGCCTTGCCTGGCGCAACTCCCTTAGGGGATCCTGTAAACTCATCATAGAAGGAAGAAAAGGTTGCCATGACAACTATCAGTCTGCCGTTAGTTGCTTCCGAGGGGAGGTGAGGCACTGGAGGCTTGACGAGGTGGCGCCATGCGGGGCTGCCGCGGCCAGAGCTCAGCCATTCAGGTTTGTCGGCGTTGCAGGGACAGACCCATGCGCAAGCATCGTGCCGTTGTGGGAGCAATTCCGTCGGTTGGTGTCAGTTGAGCAGGCAACTAGATCAAACACGTTAGCCGCGGAGGAGGGGATTCATTCAAACAGATGCTGGGAAGGTAGACATCGCTGGGTCGGGCCTGAGCGACTTGGGGATGATGCAGCCCGAGGGGCGCCCCCATCAAAGCAGGCTAACGACAGGAAATAAAAGGGATACATACCGCAGGGACGGACCCACGCGGCCTGGGGACGATGCAGCCCTGGGAGGGCGCTCCCAGCTGGAAATGAAACTTGTAAGATGTCACCTGCGGGTGTCAAGGGCGAAGGGGTGTTGGTGCAGCAGACTTGGTAGGCTGCGGAAGCCGATCCTCACGAGCCCCCGGGCCCAGGGGCCTCGGGAGGCTCCGGAGGCACTAGTAGCTCTTCGTGAATCATCTCCACCTCCGCCAAGGATGCGGAACGCCTGTCTTCTTGTGCCTCCATGATGCCCCTCGTGAGGCACTGGCACGTTGCAACCGCGCTCGGCAAGCCGTAAGGCATGCGAACGTAGCTGTGGGGCGGGCCCCCTCAGCGCCCCGCTCGCGAGGGCTAGAGGCGCTCCATCGTCGCTTGGCTTGGTTGAGCCCTGGTACGTCGATGCAGACGCGCAGCCCACCATCCTCGCCCGGATGGGGAGCCACAGCCGGTAGACGGCGGCAACCTCTCATGATTCTTGATTCCTGTAGTTCTTGAATGGCCTTGTCGACGAACTCCTGCGGGTCTGACCTTCCTTGCCTTGCTCCTTCTTGAGGGAAACGTGCTTCGAAACACGCCTCCATGTGGTGCCCAAGCGCCTCCCTCGTGACCCTGGCCAGGTCGGTGGCCCTCCAGGGGAGAGCCCCCGAGCCCTGCCTGAGGAGGGCGCCGGGCGCGCTTTCCTATGCGATGGAAGGAGGTTCCCCCTGGGCAGATGCGGGCCCTGAGGGGCCCGCCTCCCGAGGGGCCGGTCCGGACGATGTCTTCTTCTTCTTGGGGGTGGTCTCGGGAAGCCTCCTGCTTCCGCGATCCGGGTCTTCCAGTGACGCGGCCTGAAAGGCTCGCTCCAGGGAACACACTGCATCCTTCTCTTCACAGGGCACCGTGATGACTCCGCCACTTCCTGGCATCTTGAGGACGTTGTAGCCATGGTGAGTCACGGCCATGAACTTGGCCAGCGCTGGGTACCCGAGGATGGCGTTGTACGGCAGGCGGATGTGGGCGACGTCGAAGTCGATGAGCTCGGTGCGGTAGTTGTCGCGTGCCCCGAAGGTGACAGGGAGGCGGACCTGCCCAATCGGGACCGTGGAGCCGTCGGTGACTCCGGAGAAGGGCTTGGTTGGCTGAAGCTGGTCGTAAGGCACTTGGAGATTGTTGAACGTTTCCACGGACAGGACGTTGAGCCCTGCCCCACCATCGATGAGGGTCCTGGTGACCAGTACATTGCTGATGACTGGGGAGCAAAGCATCAGGAGGACTCCGGCTGTGGCCGCACACTTGAGTTGATCCGCTGAGCTGAATGTGATGGCGCATGCCGACCACCTGAGAGGGCGCGTTGCTTCAAGCCTGGGGAGGACTGCGTTCACTTCGCGGGCAAACTGCTTGAAGATGCGTTGGGAGGCTGGGGCTTGAGCTCCGCCCAGGATGCAGGCGATGGCGCGTGGCTCCTGGAAGCCCCCAGCCCCTTCGTCTTGATGGCGGTCCTCGTTTCTCCTTGGCTGAGGCGGCAGTGGAGGGAGGCCTGCGTGGCCCTGTGGGCGATCCTCACGAGGCTGATCCCTCTAGTCCCCCTCGCAAGGCAGGTCTCGCCAGCGATCCTCGCGAGGTTGATCGCGCCACCCTTGGCGCGGGCCGCGGTCTTCCCAGCGTCCTGCGTTTCTTCCTCCTCCTCGGCCGTAGCCCCGATCGGCGCGTTCGGGACGACGGCCGATCCTTCCTTCTCGCACGGCGCGGAGTTCTTGGCATTCGTTGGTGTTGTGGGTGTGGAGGTCGTGGTACACACAGTACCGGCTGCCCCTGGAGGACTCAGGCAGATCTTTGCCCCGCTTGGTGTCTGGTTCTGCCGCGAGCACGGCAGCCCCCTTGCGCTTCACGTCCTTGGCCTTGGGCTTCTTCTCTTCTGGGTCTGCGGCAGGCAGCTCGAGGAGGGAGAGGCGTCCCTCCTCAGCCCTGGCGCACTTGGTCGCCAAGTTGAACAGCTCCAGGGAGGTGCACAGGTCTTCATGCATCGCCAGCTCCTCCTTCATCTTGACGTCGCGCACACCATCGGAGAAGGCCGAGATGATGGCCTCCTCGGACACCTTGGGGATCTTGAGGCGCGCGCTGTTGAAGCGCTGGATGTACTTTTGCAGGGTCTCTCCGGGTTGTTGCTTGATGCGGCGCATGTCGCTCACGGCGGGTGGCCGGTCGCGAGTACCTTGGAAGTTGGCGATGAAGCGGGTGCGCATCTGGTCCCAGGAAGAGATCGTGCCTGGAGCCAGATTCAGGAGCCAGGTGCGAGCTCCTTCCTTGAGCGCCATGGGGAACCAGTTCGCCATGACCTTCTCGTCCCCGCTGGCAGCTTCGATGCCCAGCTCATAGAGCTGGAGGAACTCGCAGGGTCAGTCGTGCCATCGTAACGAGGAGGCAGGTCTGGCTTGAACTTGCCGGGCCGCGCGACGCTACGCAGCTCGGTGGTGTAGGCACGGCAGCCTGCGGTGGCCACGAAAGGCTTCGGCTGGTGGAGAGCTCGGTCTTGAGGGTCCCCACGTGCTGCAGCTAGGAGCAGCGCGGGGTCTTGGCGTGCCGGAGCCGGAGCAGGGTCGCGGCGTGCCGGAGCAGGGAGCGCCCGGGCAGCTCCTTGCGGGCGAGGGACTTCTTGGCAGCTCCGTTCTTGCTGCGCTGGCACCTGACGGAGCGGGTTCCTCCCAAGGGCCACGCGCCTTGGAGCCATGGCGTCTTCTTGGAGAGGAGGCGGCTGGTACGCCCCCGGAGCTTCGTTGCCCGTGCGGGGCGGGGTGCGGAACGGCGGAACGGACAGCGCGGGAGAGCCCCCCGCCGCGCGGACGAGCTCAGCGACGCGGTCGAGCCACTCTTCATAGACGTCGTCGATGGGACGGTAGCGCAGGAGCTCGTTTTCCGCGATGAGCGCAGCTCGAGCCTCCAAGGGTGCGCGGAGCGCGCGGGGCGAAGAACCAGCTGGTGCGAGCGATGGAGTAGCAGTGCGGCCGTCTTGCCGCATGGATGGATGCTGAGACGACGCTTGCTGCTCACCCCCCACCGGGCCGGTGGCGGCGTTGATGGCGGACGATGGGGAACGACGAGGATGTCCGCCGACGGGCGCCGTCTGGGCGACGCGGGAAGCGATGGCGGCCCGGCGCTCGGCGCGGGCCCGACGAGCGTCGGACATGGATGCGACGGTAGGAGGAGAACGGGGCGGTGGAAGACGAACTCCGGCGCACCCCTACCTGGCGCGCCAAATGTCGGATTTTGGGTTCCGGCAGACCCTTAAGGTTCGAACACTGGGGTGCGCGTGGAGATTACGCCTTCTACCTCTCCGTCTCGCAAAGATCTAGACTACTGAAAGAACTGCACAAGAGACACAAGGTTTATACTGGTTCGGGCCACCGTTGTGGTGTAATACCCTACTCCAGTGTGTGGTGGGTGGATTGCCTCTTGGGGCTGATGATGATGAGCAATACAAAGAAGAGCAGCCTCGCGAGGGTCTGTTCTTGGATGGGGCGATGAACTGCTGGGAGGAGTTCAGCCACCTTTCTCTTTCTCTCTCTCTCTCTCTCACTGCCTTACTCTACTTGCCGGCCTTGCTATGTAGGTGGCTGGTTTCGATCCTCTCCCTACCCTAGGGGTGGCTAGTCCTATTTATAGAGGCCCTGGTCCTCTTCCCAAATATTGAGCGGGAAGGGAGCCAACAATGGCGGGCTAATTTGAAGGGGGATAGCAAGTATCAGCTATCCTGACAAAGCAGTCTTCGCCTGCACAAAGCTCTGGTGATGACGCAGTCTTGGGCTCCACGGTGACCTCCGTCTCGTAGTCCTCCTGGTCTTGGTCTCATTGCACCGAAATGCTAACCTTTGCCTGATGCCTCGGTACTCCGCGACTGCGCTTGCCCCCTTTGCACCAAAGAGGAAAGGAGGACGCTGCGCGGGCTGGCACCCGCCTGGGCGCCCTGAGTCGTCATGGCTTGCGTCACGGGCACCTCGTGAGGTACCCCGCCTTGATTTCTCCGCCTCCTCGTGAGCCAGCCTGACGAGGCCGCGCCTGATGAAGCTCCACGTCGTCTGCCCTGCGAGGCTTGGCCCTCGCGAGGGTCTTGAGTCTTGTGTTGATGAAGATGGGCCGTGCTGGGCCCCCTTTGAGCCACGCCGCAGGCCGCAGGCAGGCAAGTCTGGGGACCCCCGTTCCCAGAACGCCGACAAGCTCGTTGATCAAAGATGGTTATGTTTCCTAACGATAGACATGAGTTGTCATTTGATAAACATGATCACATCAATAGGAGAATGATGTGATTGACTTGACCCATTCCGTTAGCTTAGCACGATGATCGTTTAGTTTGTTGCTACTGCTTTCTTCATGACTTATACATGTTCCTATGACTATGAGATTATGCAACTCCCGAGTACCAGAGGAACACTTTATGTGCTACCAAACATCACAACGTAACTGGGTGATTTAAAGGTGCTCTACATGTGTCTCCGATGGTGCTTGTTGAGTTGGCATAGATCGAGATTAGGATTTGTCACTCTGATTATCGGAGAGGTATCTTTGGGACCTCTCAGTATTGCACATCACTATAAGCCTTGCAAGCATTGTGACTAATGAGTTAGTTGCGGGATGATGTAGTATGGAAATGAGTAAAGAGACTTGTCGGTAATGAGATTGAACTAGGTATTGAGATACCGACGATTGAATCTCGGGTAAGTAACATACCGATGACAAAGGGAACAACATATGCTGTTATGTCGTTTGACCGATATAGATCTTCGTAGAATATGTAGGAGCCAATATGAACATCCAAGTTTCTCTATTGGTTATCGACCGAAGACGTGTCTCGGTCATGTCTACATAGTTCTCGAACCCGTAGGGTCCGCACGCTTAAAGTTCGGTGACGATCGGTATTATGATTTTATGTGATTTGATGTACCGAAGGTAGTTCAGAGTCTCGGATGAGATCGGGGACATGACGAGGAGTCTCGAAATGGTTGAGATGTAAAGATCAATATATTGGACGACTATATTCAGACATCGGAAAGGTTCCGAGTGATTCGGGTATTTTTCGGAGTACCGGGGAGTTACGGGAATACGGGGAAGAAGTATTGGGCCTCATGGGCCAAGTGGTGGAAGAGAGGAGGCAGGGCGCGCACCCCCCTAGCCCAAACCGAATTGGACTGGGGGCCGGCCCCCCTTTACTCCTTTCCTCCCTCTCCTTCCTTCTCCCCTTCCCCCTTCCTTTCCTCCTCCTAGTAGGAGTAGGAAAGGGGAGTCCTACTCCTACTAGGAGGAGGACTCCTCCTCCTGGCGCGCCCTATAGGGGTCGGCCGGCCTCCCCCTTGCTCCTTTATATATGGGGGCAGGGGGCACCCTAGAACACAACAATTGATCATTGATCTTTTAGCCGTGTGCGGTTCCCCCCTCCACCATAATCCACCTCGGTCATATCATAGCGGTGCTGACGAAGCTCTTCTCGGAAGCTCTACTGGATCGTGAGTTCGCGGGACGTCACTGAGCTGAACGTGTGCTGAACGCGGAGGTGTCGTACGTTCGGTACTGAGGATCGGTCGATCGTGAAGATGTACGACTACATCAACCACGTTGTTATAACGCTTCCGCTTACGCTCTACGAGGGTACGTAGACGACACTCTCCCTTCTCGTTGCTATGCATCACCATGATCTTGCGTGTGCGTAGGAATTTTTTTTGAAATTACTGCGTTCGCCATCAGTGGCATCCGAGCTAGGTTTATGCGTAGATGTTATATGCACGAGTAGAACACAAGTGAGTTGTGGGCAATACAAGTCATATTGCTTACCAGGTGTGACTATGCCCGGTCCTTGTTTGGCGGTATTGTTGGCTGACGCGGCCCGGACCGACATTACGCGTACGCTTACGCGAGACTGGTTCTACCGACGTGCTTTGCACACAGGTGGCTGGCGGGTGTCAGTTTCTCCAACTTTAGTTGAACCGAGTGGTACTACGCCTGATCCTTGTTGAAGGTTTAAATATCAATAACTTGACGAACTATCATTGTGGTTTTGATGCGTAAGTAAGAACGGTTCTTGCTCAGCCCGTAGCAGCCACGTAAAACTTGCAACAACAAAGTAGAGGACGTCTAACTTGTTTTTGCAGGGCATATTGTGATGTGATATGGTCAAGGCATGATGCTATATTTTATTGTATGAGATGATCATGTTTTGTAACGGAGTTATCGGCAACTGGCAGGAGCCATATGGTTGTCGCTTTATTGTATGAAATGCAATCGCCATGTAATTGCTTTACTTTATCACTAAGCGGTAGCAATAGTCGTAGAAGCAATAGTTGGTGAGACGACAATGATGCTACAATGGAGATCAAGGTCTTGTGCCGGTGACGATGGTGATCATGACAGGTGCTTTGGAGATGGAGATCAAAGGCACAAGATGATCATGGCCATATCATATCACTTATATTGATTGTGTGTGATGTTTATATTTTATGCATCTTATTCTGCTTGATTGACGGTAGCATTATAAGATGATCTCTCACTAAATTTTAAGGTACAAGTGTTCTCCCTGAGTATGCACCGTTGCCAAAGTTCATCGTGCCGAGGCACCACGTGATGATCGGGTGTGATAAGCTCAACCTTCTTATACAACGGGTGCAAGCAAGTTTTGCATATGCAGAATACTCGGGTTAAACTTGACGAGCCTAGCATATACAAATATGGCCTCAGAACACTGAGATCGAAAGGTCAATCATGAATCATATAATAGATATGATCAACATAGTGATGTTCACCATTGAAAACTACTCCATTTCACGTGACGATCGGTTATGGTTTAGTTTATTTGGATCACGTGATCACTTAGATGATTAGAGGGACATCTATCTAAGTGGGAGTTCTTAAGTAATATTATTAATTGAACTTAAATTTATCATGAACTTAGTCCTGATAGTATTTTCATATCTATGTTGTAGATCAATAGCTCGCACATAGCTTCCCCGTTTATTTTTGATATGTTCCTAGAGAAAAATAAATTGAAAGGTGTTAGTAGCAATGATATGGATTGGATCCGTGATCTGAGGATTATCCTCAGTGCTGCATAGAAGAATTATGTCCTTGATTCACCGCTAGGTGACGGACCTAATGCGGGAGCATATGCAGACGTTATGAACGTTTGGCAAAGCTCGGTATGATGACTACTTGATAGTTTAGTGCACCATGCTTTACGGCTTAGAACCGGGACTTCAAAAAAAATTGAACGCCACGGAGCATATAAGATGTTCCAAGAGTTGAAATTAATATTTCAGACACATGCCCATGTCGAAAGGTATGAGACCTTTGACAAGTACTTTGCCTACAAAATGGAGGAAAATAGCTCAGCTAGTGAGCATGTGCTCAGAATGTCTGAGTGCTACAATCCCTTGAATCAAGTGGGAGTTGATCTTCCAGATAAGATAGTGATTGGTAGAATTCTCTAGTCACTATCACCAAGTTACTAGAACTTCGTGATGAACTATAATATGAAAGGGGTAACAGAAACGATTCCCAAGCTCTTCATGATACAGAAATCGATGAAGGTAGAAATCAAGAAAAGCATCAAGTGTTGATGGTTGACAAGACCACTAGTTTCAAGAAAAGAGCAAAGGGAAGAAGGGGAACCTCAAGAAGAACGGGAAGCAAGTTGCTGCTCAAGTGAAGCAGCCCAAGTCTAGACCTAAGCCTGGGACTAAGTGCTTCTACTGCAAAGGGACTGGTCACTGGAAGTAGAACTACCCCAAGTATTTGGCGGATAAGAAGGATGGCAAAGTGAACAAGGGTATATTTGATATACATGTTATTGATGTGTACTTTACTAGTGTTTATAGCAACCCCTCGGTATTTGATACTAGTTCAGTTGCTAAGATTAGTAACTCGAAACGGGAGTTGCAGAATGAACAGAGACTAGTTAAGGGTGAAGTGACGATGTGTGTTGGAAGTGGTTCCCAAATTGATATGATCATCATCGCACACTCCCTATATTTTCGGGATTAGTGTTGAACCTAAAATAAATGTTATTTGGTGTTTGCATTAAGCATGAATATGATTGGATCATGTTTATTGCAATACAGTTATTCATTTAAGTCAAAGAATAATTGTTATTCTATTTGCATGAATAAATCCTTCTATGGTCATACACTCAATATAAATGGTTTATTGAATCTCGATCGTAGTGATACACATATTCATAATATTGAAGCCAAAAGATGCAAAGTTAATAATGATAGTGCAACTTATTTGTGGCACTGCCGTTCAGGTCATATTGGTGTAAAGCGCATGAAGAAACTCCATGCTGATGGGTTTTTGGAATCACTTGATGCTTGCGAACCATGCCTCATGGGCAAGATGACTAAGACTCCGTTCTCTGGAACAATGGAGTGAGCAACTGACTTATTGGAAATAATACATACTGATGTATGCGGTCCGATGAGTGTTGAGGCTCGCTGCGGGTATCATTATTTTCTGACCTTCACAGATGATTTGAGCAGATATGGGTATATCTACTTGATGAAACATAAGTCTGAAACATTTGAAAAGTTTAAAGAATTTCAGAGTGAAGTGGAAAATCATCGTAACAAGAAAATAAAGTTTCTGCGATCTGATCGTGGAGGAGAATATTTGAGTTACGAGTTTGGTCTTCATTTGAAACAATGTGGAATAGTTTCGCAACTCACGCCACCTGGAACACCGCAGCGTAATGGTGTGTCCGAACGTCATAACCGTACTTTGTTACATGTGGTGCGATCTATGATGTATCTTACCGATTTATCACTATCATGTTGGGTTTATGCATTAGAGACAGGTGCATTCACGTTAAATAGGGCACCATCTAAATCCGTTGAGACGACACCATATGAACTGTGGTTTGGCTAGAAACCTAAGCTATCATTTCTTAAAGTTTGGGGCTGCGATGCTTATGTGAAAAAGTTTCAACCTGATAAGCTCGAACCCAAATCGGAGAAATGTGCCTTCATAGAATACCCAAAGGAAACTGTTGGGTACACCTTCTATCACAGATCCAAAGGTAAGATCTTTGTTGCTAAAAGTGGATCCTTTCTAGAGAAGGAGTTTCTCTCGAAAGAAGTGAGTGGGAGGAATGTATAACTTGATGAGGTAATTGTACCTTCTCCCGAATTGGAAAGTAGATCATCACATAAATCAGTTCTAGTGATCTCTACACCAATTAGTGAGGAAGCTAATGATAATGATCATGAAACTTCAGATCAAGTTACTACCGAACCTCGTCGGACAACCAGAGTATGGTTCACACCAGAGTGGTACGGTAATCCTTTTTGGAAGTCATGTTACTAGACCATGACGAACCTACGAACTATGAGGAAGCGATGATGAGCCCAGATTCCTTGAAATGGCTTGAGGCCATGAAATCTGAGATGGGATCCATGTATGAAAACAAAGTATGGACTTTGATTGACTTTCCCGATGATCAGTGAGTCATTAAGAATAAATGGATCTTCAAGAGGAAGACGGACGCTGATAGTATTGTTACTATCTACAAAGCTCGAATTGTTGCAGAATGTTTTTGACAAGTTCAAGGTATTGACTACGATGAGATTTTCTCATTCGTATCGATGCTTAAAAGTCTATCCGAATCTTGTTAGCAGTTGCCGCATTTTATGAAATCTGGCAAATGGATGTCAAAATTGTATTCCTTAATGGATTTCTTAAAAGAAGAGTTGTATATGATGCAACCAGAAGGTTTTGTCGATCCTAAAGGTACTAACAAAGTGAGCAAGCTCCAGCGATCCATCTATGGACTAGTGCAAGCATCTCGGAGTTGGAATATATGCTTTGATAAAGTGATCAAAGCATATGTTTTTATACATACTTGTGGTGAAGCCTTTATTTACAAGAAAGTGAGTGGGAGCACTACAACATTTCTGATAAGTATATGTGAATGACATATTGTTGATCGAAAATAATGTAGAATTTTCTGGAAAGCATAAAGGAGTGTTTGAAAAGAGTTTTTCAAAGAAAGACCTCGATGAAGCTGCTTACACATTGAGCATCAAGATCTATAAAGATAGATCAAGATGCTTGATAAGTTTTTTCAATGAGTACATACCTTGACAAGATTTTGAAGTAGTTCAAAATGGAACGGTCAAAGAAGGAGTTCTTGCCTATGTTGCAAGGTGTGAAGTTGAGTAAAGACTCAAAACCCGACCACAGCAGAAAATAGAAAGAGAATGAAAAGTCATTCCCTATGCCTCAGTCATAGGTTCTATAAAGTATGCTATGCTGTTTACCAGTCCTATTGTAAACCTTAGCATTTTTCTGGCAAGGGAGTACAATAGTGATCTAGGAGTAGATCACAGGACAGCGTTCAAAATTATCCTTAGAGGACTAAGGAAATATTTCTCGGTTATGGAGGTGATAAAAGAGCTCGTCGTAAAGAGTTACGTCGATGCAAGCTTTTTACATCGATCTAGATGAATCTAAGTCTCGATCTGGATACATATTAAAAGTGGGAGCAATTAGCTAGAGTAGCTCCGTGCAGAGCATTGTAGACATAGAAATTTGCGAAATACATACGGATCTAAATGTTGCAGACCCGTAGACTAAAGTTCTCTCACAAGCAAAACATGATCACTCTTTGGGTATTAATAGCATAGCAATGTGAACTAGTTTATTGACTCTAGTAAACCCTTTGGGTATTAGTCAGATGGAGATGTGAACTAATTAGATAAAGATGTGAACTAGATTATTGACTGTAGTGCAAGTGGGAGACTGAGGGAAATATGACCTAGAGGCAATAATAAAGTTATTATTTATTTCCTTATATTATGATAAATGTTTATTATTCATGCTAGAATTGTATTAACCAAAAACTTAGTACATGCGTGAATACATAGACAAACAGAGTGTCACTAGTATGCCTCTATTGACTAGCTCGTTAATCAAAGATGGTTATGTTTCCTAACCATAGACATGAGTTGTCATTTGATAAACGGGATCACCTCATTAGGAGAATGATGTGATTGACTTGACCCATTCCGTTAGCTTAACACGATGATCGTTTAGTTTGTTGCTACTGCTTTCTTCATGACTTATACATGTTCCTATGACTATGAGATTATGCAACTCCCGAGTACCGAAGGAACACTTTGTGTGCTACCAAACATCACAACATAACTGGGTGATTATAAAGGTGCTCTACAGGTGTCTCCGATGGTGCTTGTTGAGTTGGCATAGATCGAGATTAGGGTTTGTCACTCCGATTGTCGGAGAGGTAGCTCTGGGCCCTCTTGGTAATGCACACCACTATAAGCCTTGCAAGCATTGTGACTAATGAGTTAGTTGTGGGATGATGCATTACGGAAACGAGTAAAGAGACTTGTCGGCAACGAGATTGAACTAGGTAGTGAGATACCGACGATCGAATCTCAGGCAAGTAACATACCGATGACAAAGGGAACAACGTACGTTGTTATGCGGTTTCACCGATAAAAATCTTCGTAGAATATGTAGGAGCCAATGTGAACATCCAGGTTCTGCTATTGGTTATTGACCAGAGACGTGTCTCGGTCATGTCTACATAGTTCTCGAACACGCAGGGTCCACACGCTTAACATTCGGTGATGATCGGCATTATGAGTTTATGTGATTTGATGTACCGAAGTTAGTTCGGAGTCCTGGATGACATCGTGGACATGACGAGGAGTATCTAAATGGTCGAGACATAAAGATCGATATATTGGACGACTATATTCGGACATCGGAAAGGTTCCGAGTGATTCGGGTATTTTTCGGAGTACGGGGGAGTTACGGGAATACGGGGAAGAAGTATTGGCCATCATGGGCCAAGTGGTGGAAGAGAGGAGGCAGGGCGCGCGGCCCCCCTGGCCCAAACCGAATTGGACTAGGGGGGCCGGCCCCCCTTTCCTCCTTTCCTCCCTCTCCTTCCTTCTCCCCTTCCCCCTTTCTTTCCTCCTCCTAGTAGGAGTAGGAAAGGGGAGTCCTACTCCTACTAGGAGGAGGACTCCTCCTCCTGGCGTGCCCTATAGGGGCCGGCCGGCCTCCCCCCTTGCTCCTTTATATACGGGGGCAGGGGGCACCCAAGAACACAACAATTGATCCTTGATCTTTTAGCTGTGTGCGGTGCCCCCCCCCCCACCATAATCCACCTCGGTCATATCGTAGCGGTGCTTAGGCGAAGCCCTGCGTCGGTAGCTTCATCAACACCGTCACCACTCCATCGTGCTGACGAAGCACTTCCTGGAAGCTCTACTGGATCGTGAGTTCGCGGGACGTCACCGAGCTGACCGTGTGTTGAATGAGGAGGTGTCGTATGTTCGGTACTAAGGATCGATCGATCGTGAAGACGTACGACTACATCAACTGCATTGTCATAATGATTCCGCTTACGGTCTATGAGGGTACGTAGACAACACTCTCCCTTCTCGTTGCTATGCATCACCATGATCTTGCGTGTGCATAGTTTTTTTTTTGAAATTACTACATTCCCCATCACGCTGATGCACACCGTCGCCCTTGTCCTGAAGATTCTAAGGATACTCTATGATGTTCTCCCGAGACTTTGTGCCATCACTTTTGCAATTCCCATCCATCGTTAAACCTCTATGGATAACCACGTACACTTGCCTTTCATACAACCATTCCCAGTTGATCTTATTATTATAAGCTACCTTGAAATCCTCTCTATTGTTCAGAGAATACTTTGTGCCTACTGCCTTGCAGTTCTTTTCCACATGAATACTCCTACGCACAATTCCTTTCACTTACCGAGTATCCGCTCATCCCAGTTGATTCAAGTATTTCACAAAAGTCTTCGAAATACCATTCGATCTTTCGAAAATCCTCAACCGCCTATGGCTCTCGAACTTCTTGTCTGCCTGCAATTTGGTTAATTCCAAATGCCTAGCAATATTGTTTGACGTCCTTTGCCTTTATCATCTTGATTCCCTCAATTCAATATGTTGTGAATGTACAGAATCCTTAATCAGATCCTAGAATTCATCCTCCTGACTCAGACGTCATTTTAAACATGAGCTGGATCTCGACCAATCAAATTTTGCCATCGATTGTACCCCTAAGGCTATTCAACTTATCCATCCATAATCAGAGCATTGCTTCTGATCCCTTGTCTTGGAATTCATAATTCCTTTGCATTTGAACTTTGAGTTAGTCAGTTGTTTCTATAATCTGATCTCCTTGCATGCATTCTTTCTCCCTCTGGTTGAGTATCGATGCTCACATCAGATCCCTTGTGGACCACTAGACCCTTTGTCGGATTTTATCCAACAACGTCCTTCATATTCAATAAGCATGTGAGCCTTTCCTCGGATACATAATGCCTTTGGTAAATTGTATCCTCTGCTTTCTCAAGCATGCTCTACTATCTAACTTGTGTTATTTGTTCTTGAAATTTGTTGTATATGCTCCTAAGATACCTCGATGGGTTGAACCTATGCCTTCCCCAAACTGTATGAACCCGAAAGTTTTCACGAGTCATACTCTTCTATTGCTTTGCCAAATAAAATTTCAACACTACAATTTTTTTCAAACAAGAAGTGAATGAAAGGTTATACATTGTAGAAGTGGGAGTCGACCTTGAACCTTTGTGTTCATGCCCACGGACATGATGTGCAACTTATCATGAAAGCTTCTTGCAAGAATATTTAATCATTTGAATAATTCTTCCGGTATCGTAAATTGGATCCCTTGTAGTTATGGTTCCGACCATGCTAACCTTATTCAATGTATCCGAAAGGAAACCATTCCTTTGCCTCGTCTATTCTGACAAGATTAAAGTATATACTATCGCAAGTCAACGCTCCAATTCAGTTTCTATTTTGATTTGCCTTCGAGTATTCCCTCTAGTATCTCAAGAATATCAGGGAACTACATAACTTCTTATGAGTTCTTCATCAACTGTTATTTCTCACCGGATCCAATTGTTCCTAGGTTCTAGGTTTTTGTCAACCGAGAACATAGAATAGTGAACCGAGTCTTGATGACCCACAAGTATAGGGGATCTATCGTAGTCCTTTCGATAAATAAGAGTGTCGAACCCAACGAGGATCAGAAGGAAATGATAAGCGGTTTCCAGCAAGGTATTCTCTGCAAGTACTGAAATAAGTGGTAACAGATAGTTTTGTGATAGGATAATTTGTAACGAGCAACAAGTAACAAAAGTAAATAAAGTGCAGCAAGGTGGCCCAATCCTTTTTGTAGCAAAGGACAAGCCTGGACAAACTCTTATATAGAGAAAAGCGCTCCCGAGGACACATGGGAATATCATCAAGCTAGTTTTCATCACGATCATATGATTCGCGTTCGGTACTTTGATAATTTGGTATGTGGGTGGACCGGTGCTTGGGTACTGTCCTTACTTGGACAAGCATCCCACTTATGATTAACCTCTATTGCAAGCATCCGCAACTACAACAAAAGTATTAAGGTAAACCTAACCATAGCATGAAACATATGGGTCCAAATCAGCCCCTTACGAAGCAACGCATAAACTAGGGTTTAAGCTTCTGTCACTCTAGCAACCCATCATCTACTTATTACTTCCCAATGCCTTCCTATAGGCCCAAATAATGGTGAAGTGTCATGTAGTCGACGTTCACATAACACCACTAGAAGAGAGACAACATACATCTCATCAAAATATCGAACGAATACCAAATTCACATGACTACTAATAGCAAGACTTCTCCCATGTCCTCAGGAACAAACGTAACTACTCACAAAGCATAATCATGTTCATAATCAGAGGGGTATTAATATGCATATAGGATCTGAACATATGATCTTCCACCAAATAAACCAACTAGCATCAACTACAAGGAGTAATTAACACTACTAGCAACCTACTAGCACCAATCCCGGACTTGAAGACAAGAATTGGATACAAGAGATGAAGTAGGGTTTTGAGAGGAGATGGTGCTGATGAAGATGTTGATGGAGATTGCCCTCTCCTGATGAGAGGAGCGTTGGTGATGACGATGGCGATGATTTCCCCCTCCCGGAGGGAAGTTTCCCCGGTAGAACAGCTTTGCCGGAGCCCTAGATTGGTTCCGCCAAAGTTCTACCTCGTGGCGGCGGAGTTTCGTTCGAGGAGATGGCTTGTGATTTTTTTCTCATCGAAAGACTTCATATAGCAGAAGATGGACATCGGAGGGCCACCAGGGGGCCCACGAGGTAGGGGCGCGCCCCCCACCCTCATGGGCAGGGTGTGCCCCCCCTGGTGAACTTCTTGCGCTCAGTATTTTTTATATATTCTGAAAACGTCTTCCATGAATTTTCAGGACTTTTGGAGCTATGCAGAATAGGTCTCTAATATTTGCTCCTTTTCCAGCCCAAAATCCCAGCTGCCGGCATTCTCCCTCTTTATGTAAACCTTGTAAAATAAGAGAGAATAGGCATAAGTATTGTGACATATATAATGTGTAATAACAGCCCATAATGCAATAAATATCGATATAAAAGCATGATGCAAAATGGACATATCAAGTCCGCACTTTGATTCAATAACTCTAAATAATTTTCGTTGCTTACAAGTTTAATGATCCTTCAAGTCATTCCTAGCCTGATCAGCTATATCATTATTGTGCTAATTTTAACTGTACTACCTAGTCCTTCTTCCTAGAGCACAAATTTCGATAGTGAGCTAATCTTGTGTCGATCTTCCTTGTCATATCACTTCTCCTTGAACTGCAAACTTGATTTCGAGTTTGTGTCCTACCCGTGGTTCCAATAACCTTTCGCTTTCATCATTCCTTTGACTTGATGTCATCGTTGATCGATTACATCTTCTTGAAACCTCTCGACAAATTTGTCGTGATCATTGTCAACAATTTGATTTCTTCCAAGTTGTTGTCGAATTCAGGATGAGAAATACCATCCTTGCCCCTCGATGAATTGTGTTATCATCGACCACATTCTTGCCTTCCCCCAACACAATCATGTTCATGTTTTTGTGTTGTATCTTGATCTCCTTGCTATCTAGCTTATGATATGTTCTACCTTGGAGTATTACCATATGTTATGTCGAGGATGTTGAGAGAATTGCTCCACCTCTTAATAATTCTTGGTATAGTGATGCTTCTCGTCATCACCATCCTTATCTTGGTCCCCGTGTTCCAACTAGAATACCAATAAGTGAACTCTGTTGTGAGAATTTAATATTCCTAGCCACCCTATTGCTTCTGAGTTAATGGACAACTATTCCAATTTAGTGCGCTGGTTGCTAAATCGCCATTCCAACATTGGTCATGCAGCCCAGCCCATATTTCGAGTGCACCATTCAACCAATGTTTAACTGTGGATGTTTTCCTCGAACATACATCATTATATTGTACTGTTCGATCTGACAAATGTTTTCTACTTGTTCACATAATTGTGGAAATCCATCTTGTTGGAAATCTCAAGGATTGTCGTTGAGTCCATTAGCCACCCCCTCATCCTATCCTTGGTTTAATGATGAACTCTTGTGCCAGAACTCGCTTCCATAGTTCATTTCCCAAGAATCTTACAATGTCACCTCATTAATTTGTGTTACACCTTCTTCTTAGGCATCCTGGGTCTAAGGTATCCTGACACCAATTAGATCTGAACCTCGGGCAGATATGATGGTTGGAACATATTTTCAAGAGTTATAACATTGGTCCTCATATGACCCGGTAAGGTGATGTCATGCCTAGCACACCTAGCTGTAGGACCTAGTGTTACAGTTTCCTTTTAGAAAGGTTATCCATTCTTCCATGAGGAAATTGTAGGACTTATTCTATAAGTTGTTTTTGATGAATCCTTTGTGTATCCAAGTCCGACATTTGCTTGAAGACCATATCAACGCTATCTCGAAGCATGTATGTGGTACTCCGATTTTCAATAAGAACATTTGAAGCACAATGCTAAAATTTCTTTATTAATTACCCCAAACACCGTCGTATGGGTAATGTCATGATATTTCTCTCCCCTTTCCTAAAGGGTTTTCTACGTTATATCCTGTCATGGATATCATGCTCTGCTTGTCCTTGGGAAGGATATACCCCTGAAATATATGTTTGAACACATTTTTCCTTTCCATTGTTCTGTTTAACCTGATGATCACATTTTCCTTTCCATCGGTTTGTTTGACCTTTCTTGTGATCTATATAATCTAAGCAGTAATAATTCACTGCTTATGTAAACACCTTGGTGTACAACTCTGTCAGTGAGATCCTGTTTCTACTATTGATGACATTCCAGTAGCCACCGATGGACGAGAACTTTTCCTATTGGTCCTCCTCGTTTCAATGAGCAGGAAAATGGTTCTCTTTGTCCCTCGCCCTTGGTACCGACGTTGTTGCCGACATAACTGACATGCTACTCTCTGACATGTCTTGCTATCATGACCGTGCAAGATGTCACTGCTCCTACTTTTAACCCACATGGTGGGCCCATAACCCATAGTTCCACAGGATCGAAACCCGATTCTCCTGTTCACCCCTGTTTCTAATGGTTATTCCTCATGCTTGGCTTCATATTTAATTCATGTGTCGCCTTCCTAGTGCTCTATTCTGGTATCAGATGCAATACTTACTCTCTCTGCTCTGAACCCCTTTCTCACTCTAGTTCAGACTTTGAGCAACTATCTATCCACTTGGAACCTCTTAATGTACCTTCGTACCTTACTCTCGATGTATTTTATATGTTCAACTTGAGAGATAATCTTATGCTCATTCATGGGTTAACCCCAGATTGTTTTCCCTCCTAAGCATTCCGTCGTAGCCGAGCTGCACATTACCTATTCATAAGTACGTTGGAGTTCTACAAGAAAAGTACAACTTCACCATGATGACCTAAAGCAGAGAAATGAAGACAATGTAATGGATCGACCTCTTCGAGAAGAGCAACCAAGACTGAGAAGGTCCGTTAGAATTTCGTAACTAGACCTTCCCCCCTTCTCTACCTCTTAAATCTCGGGACGAGATTTCTTGTAGTGGAGGAGAATTGTGACGCCCGGATAATCAAGCTAAAGTAACCTCTGCTAATGATGTCACGTCACCTCGATTACTGTTGCTAATCTCGCGTTAGTTCGAAACTGATTCAAATTCAACTTCAAAATAAAGGCAAACAATAAAAGTTTTCAAATATTAAAACTAAATGTTCGGGTTGTGCCAAATATTGCATAGGTAATGGTGGTGAAGAACCACACTTTTATAAAATGCTAAAAACTATGAGATGAATAAAATAGTAGTGAAACTATTATGTAAATACTTTTAAATATTAAAGAATTACAAAACTACTTTAGTTTGGGTAGCAAAATTATGTGGCAATGGCAGGATTGGTAACATTAATTTAGGTGTGAATTTGGGATATTTTTAACACTAGAATAAACAACAATAAAAACATAGAAAGGAAAAAAAGCAAAAGTATAAGAGAGAGAGAGAGAGAGAGAGAGAGAGAAAGCAAGAAAACCCCACTGCCTCCCACCTGGGCTTTAGGCCACAATGGGCCGCGGCAGCCCAGCCGCCCAACCCTAGGCCTCATCCACTCTCTCCCACACGATCCCCCACTTTCCCTCATTCCCTCCCCGTGTCGTCACCCACACGCACACACACACACACATGCGCACGGAGGAGGGGCGCCCCTGTTCGCTCCCCTCCTCTCGGTGCACCCGCGCCCAAACGGTCGCCGCCCGCCTGGCCGAGGACCGCCCCCTGGCCTCCTCCTCGCAGCTCCCTCCCTCTCGTGCCTCCACGTCCTCCGACGCTGTCGCCTCGTCGCCCGACCCTGATGCATCGCTGCCCGACGCCACCCCGTCGAGCCTCCGTCCTCCTTGGCAGCGTCACCCCACCGGCACCGCCCCACCGCCTCTACCTCGCCGGCGCCACTTCGCCGCTGGACCGCCCCGTCTCCCCCGCCTCTGCTTCGCCCAACGCCACCAAACGTCCTCCCCGGCCTTCCCGTGCATGTCATCGAGCTCAATGTGAGCTCCCGCCTCCTCTTGCCCTCTCCCTTCTCCTCCTCGTGCCCCGTAGCCGTCAGACCATCGAGTGCCGCCCGTAGCCGCATCGGCCGTCGCCGTTGTTGTCGTGACCGGCCACCCCGCAGCCTCCTGCTTGCGCCTGTTGATGCACGCCGTCACCCTTGTCCTGTAGTAGCGTGCGGTGGACCAAATGGTCGCCGGAGATGGCCGCTAGGGCCTTGCCGCTGCCCCTGTAGATCGGTGGCGGCGGGCATGCGCCCGCGCGCGCGTGAACCAGTGGGTTGACCCACTGTAGTGTGGGCCCGCCTGTTTAAATTAGCCCTAGCCCCTAATTAGTCTAACCCTAGACAGTGACTAACAGTTGGGCCCCATGTAGTTAATTAGCCAAATGAAAATGATTTGGTTAGATTAACAAACTAACAAGTGGGGCCCACTTTTACTATTTAGACGGATAAGGTCTGTTGACTGTGCCCTACCGACTCAGTAGAGGGCCCACACGTCAGCCACTGCTGACTGGGCGGTTGACTTAGTCAACGTGGCCCACTGGTCAGCCACTGTGTGCACTCTGTCTACACAGAGATGGGTACCCATAGCATTTTCCAATTTAATTTTGGAATTTAAATTAATTCTAGTACATTCCAAGAAATTGATAAAACTTTAGAAAATCGTATCTTTTAAACCGTAACTCGGATTAAAATAATTTGTACATGAAAGTTGCTCAAAACAACGAGACAAATACATATACACTCTCCGTTTGTCTGCCACACATCCACCTCCGGTCCGTTTGTCCGAAAACATGAAACACCGGGAATACTTTCCCAGATGTTTCCCCCTTTGCCGGTATCACCTAGTACTACATTAGGTCACCTCTAGCACCGCGTATTGTCATGTTATGCTTTGTGATGCTTTGATTGCTCTGTTATTTATTATGGTCCCCATCTATTACTTCTTTCCGGTAGACCCTGAGACCGCTACCGGTACCCCTGTGATGGACTGCATCGACGACAAACCCTTCTTGCCAGAGCAACCAGGCAAGCCCCCCCTTGATCAACCCGATATTGCCTATTCTTCTCTCTACTGCTTGCATTAGAGTAGTGTAGCATGTTACTGCTTTCCGTTAATCCTATTCTGATTCATAGCCTGTCTTTGCTACTACTGTTGTTACCTTTACCTGCAATCCTAAATGCTTAGTATAGGATGCTAGTATTCCATCAGTGGCCCTACACTCTTGTCTGTTTGCCATGCTATACTACTGGGTCGTAATCACTTCGGGAGGTGATCACGGGCATATACTATATACTTTATACTGTTACATTACTTATGATACTGTTCGGAGATGGGGCTGAAGGGGCAGGTGGTTCCACCCAGGTAGTGGTGGGCCTAGGTTCCCGACGGCCCCCGACTGTTACTTTGTGGCGGAGCGACAGGGCAGGTTGAGACCACCTAGGAGAGAGGTGGGTCTGGCACTGGTCGGCGTCCGCGGTACATCAATTAACACACTTAACGAGATCTTGGTATTTGATCTGAGTCTGGCCATTGGCCTATATGCACTAACCAACTACGCAGGAACAGCTATGGGTACTCGACATCGTGGTATCAGCCGAAGCCTTCTTGACGTCAACAACTGAGCAGCGCACGCCGGATTGGACCGTAAGCCCGCGCTTGTATTAAGGGGGCTAGGTCTGCTTTCGGCCACGTACGCAACGTGCAGGTGTGCAATGGGCGATGGGCACAGACCCCTGTGCGCATAGGATTTAGACCGGCGTGCTGACCTCTCTGTTGTGCCTAGGTGGGGATGCGACATGTTGATCTTCCGAGGCCGGGCATGACCCAGCAAAGTGTGTCCGGCCAAAGGGGATCGAGCGTGTTGGGTTATGTGGTGCACCCCTGCAGGGAAGTTTATCTATTCGAATAGCCGTGTCCCTCGGTAAAAGGACGACCCGGAGTTGTACCTTGACCTTATGACAACTAGAACCGGATACTTAATAAAATACACCCTTCCAAGTGCCAGGTACAACCCGGTGATCGCTCTCTCACAGGGCGACGAGGGGAGGATCGACGGGTAGGATACTTGGTTAACTTACCGTCTACTCTCTTCTACTGGTTCAAGATGGAGGCTGCCAGAAGTGTAGTCTTCGATAGGACTAGCTATCCCCCTCTTATTCTGGCATTATGCAGTTCAGTCCACATATACTACCCCCTTTCATTGATACCAATGCATATGTAGTCTAGCTACTTGCTTGCGAGTGCTTTGGATGAGTACTCACGGTTGCTTTGCTCCCTCCTTTTCCTCCTTTCTATACCTGGTTGTTATGACCAGATGTTGGAGCCCAGGAGCCAGACGCCAGATGCCACCGTCGACAACGACTCCTACTACACTGGAGGTGCCTACTACTACATGCAGGCCGCTGACGACAACCAGGAGTAGTTTAGGAGGATCCCAAGCAGGAGGCATGTGCCTCTTTCGACCTGTATCCCAGTTTGTGCTAGCCATCTTATGGCAACTTGTTTAACTTATGTCTGTATTCAGATATTGTTGCTTCCGCTGACTCGTCTATGATCGAGCACTTGTATTTGAGCCCTCGAGGCCCCTGGCTTGTATTATGATGCTTGTATGACTTATTTTATTTTTAGAGTTGTGTTGTGATATCTTCCCGTGAGTCCCTGATCTTGATCGTACACGTTTGCGTGTATGATTAGTGTACGGTCATATCGGGAGCGCTATAAGGACAAACCAGCTGCCAGACGCCTCCACACCAAGGCAACACTCACCCAAACCTGTAGCATCCCCAGGCGACGTCTCCATTGAGAGCATGACGCGCACGGCGATGACGCCGCCCAATCCGGATAGGATTTTGAGCTTTCGCTCGGGAGCAAGGTAGGGGGTGGGGCTGGAGGGTCCTCAACGTTGCCTCCAAGGATAGAAAGCGGCGCCCTTGGGCGTCGTAGCTGCCGAGGCCGGACCAATCGGCCTAGGGTTTCCCTCGAACCCAAACCTGTGCCACCAACACCTCACTAGCTAGAGCGACGGCCGCCAAGGCCGCCGGACACCATGGATGGGGAGAAAGAGTGAGCCAAAAAGGTGGAGAAGTCATACCTTCAGATCTTACAAGAAGAAGGCCTCCCGCCGCGACCGCCAACCACGAGGGGCCTTGCCGCCCGAATGGCGAAGGAACCTGGCTACCAGCACCAACAAAGGCAACCAGCCGTCACGTCGATGCCTCGCCGCTCGGGGCCGCCACCCCGACGACCGCTGCCCTCCACGAGAGAAACGAAATGACAAGATCTCCACCGCCACCGTCACCGGCGGCCACGCGAACTTGCCCCACGACCTCCTCGGGTGGCGGCGAGGGAGAGAGTGGGAGGGCTAGGGGTGGCGACAGGAGGAAACCCTAGTCGCCGCCCGAGCATTCGCTAGGAGCACGCCAGCGTGCAACCTCGATGACCTGCTACTACAATTCTGTTGTATGCGGCGCACAATACTGTAGACACGACATCGCGACTATATCTCGCTGGACGCGAGTCATAAGTAAGTCTCGCCTGAAGCTTTTTTCCACGTGTTAATGGGCTAGCCCTTTTCTAGCGACCATGCCCGCTCACTCGCTCGTGTGTTTAATGTCTTTGCTGCTGCGAGTTTCTTCCATTTTTCCTTTTTTCCTTTTTCCTTTGTTTCTTTCGCTTTTCTTTTTTTCTTCATTGTTTTCTTTGTTTTCGTATTTAAGCTTTTTTCACTGGTTCTGTTCATTTACTTTCTTGATTTATACTGGATATTTACTTTTCCATCTTTTCTATGATTTCTTCAGTCCCTTTGTTCTTTCTTCGTTTTTACTAGCTTTTCCTCTCTTATTTTTTTATGGTTCACTTTTTTTGGTTTCCTTTATTTTTATTTGTTTCTTTTTCGGGTTTCACCGTTTCCATTCTTTTGCATTCATTTTATTCGGTATTTTTTTCTTTTACTAGATTCAATTGTTTCTTTTTCGGCTTTCATTGTTTTTTAATTTTTACTTGTTTCTTTGTTGATCTTTCATCCATTACATTTTTATTAACACATGTCTGTTTTTCAAAACACAATGTATACTTTTAGTATCATGTGAAACATTTTTCTTAAATACAAGTTATGATTTTTTAATTAATGGTCAATATTTTTCAAATACATGGTGATCTTTTATCTTTCGTAAACATTAGAGAATAAATTATACATGTTTAGCATTTTAAAATACATAATTAACTTTTTATAATTATATTTTTTTTCATAATTAACTTTTTATAATTATATAGAATTATATATGTCAAACACAATATTTTAATTCACGTTTAACATTCTTTGAATTCAATATTAGTATTTTTGATACATTTTAAACATTTTTTAATACACGGTGAGCTTTTTATGGCAATAAACATGTTTTCACACACGATGTTTAATTTTCTATACGCCAGGAAATTTTTATATACTTGTTTAACATTTTGAAATACATAATCTACTTTTTCTAAATATTTTGTCGATGTCTACTTTTATCTAATCTTGTTGTACATTTTTCATACACACTAGGAACACTTTTATATCCATTTATCATTTTGTAAATACATGAGCATTATTTTTTCATACACATTTTTTGTATATCTTTTTCATTTGGATGAGAAGGTTTTTCCTATACACATTAAATATTTTTTAAATGCTCTATTAACATTTGAAAATACTTGATTTTTTTCCAAAAGCTTGATTAACATTTTTTAAATACATGATTAACTTTATTATACACTTTTGTGTATACATTTTTCATATATATAAAAGACATTATACACATTTAACAAACTTCAAATGCTTATTTTGAATTTTTGAATTTATTTTAAACTTATTTTATAATGTGTGTGTGTGTGTGTGTGTGTGTGTTGTGTGTGTGTGTGTGTGTGTGTGCGCGCGCGTGTGTGTGTGTGTGTGTGTTTTGCAAATATAAATAAAACTAAGAAAGAAAGCAAAAAAGGAAAACGGAAAAAAGGATTGTGGCCTCACGACCGCCTGGGCTGGACCATGTCGCCCTTGCCGGTGAGACTGCCCTGCATCTCGTTATAAGCGAGACATATAGGGTGCGTTTGGTTGCAAGGGCGGTCATGAATAGGTTGGGATCGTTCAGAAAATAGACATGTTTGGTTATAAAGCACATGAATGGTTCGAGCCAAAAAAAGAGAATATGCCTTGAAGATGCTGAACCGTTCCACCCAACCAAATCGGGCGAATCAAATGGCCACCTTTTGCATGCATGACTATGTGAGTATGACTGATGGTCCCGTCCTAAATAATTAGCTCACCACTTATATTCAGCCAAACACATGAATTGAATGGTTCAATCCCAAAAAAATTGAACGGTCCCAACTCATTCATACGATACCTTCAACCAAACGCATCCATAGTCGGCCGGATAAACAGGCCGCGCGCCCGCGAAAAGACACACAGGGATGTGATTAAGTATAATAATAGGAGGACACCGTAAAATAAAAAACACATATCTTGATGTTAGATCTCGTGGTTAAAAATTAAGTTGAGACCTAACTAATCTGTATCTAGATGATAATTAGCAAATCTGTCTTTGCTTCTGTCTTGCGTTAATTTCTGATATTTGTTTTCCATCTTTTCTTACTTTTAGTTGTTTTTTCCAAGGGATTCCGAGTTTGCATCGGTGGGTCGTACCGTTATATATTCTCATCTCGTCCTGAGGCCCGACCGAGGGCATCGATCCAATTCGCCTTCCCACAACAATGGCCGGAGCTTCTTCGATCAGGAAACAAGAAACTAAGCACGTACGTCAATCATGTCGCATGGTGAATCATCCGGCGGCGGCAGGACCGTGCGGGTGGTCGACGTGTGGGCCCAGAACGAGGCGGCGGAGCTGGCCCGCATCCGCGGCCTCGCCCGGGGCTTCAGGGTCGCGGCGGTGGCCACGTCCATCGAGCTGCCGCCGGGCCCGTCGCCCACGCGCACCCTGGACGACAGCTACGATGCCGTCCGCGCCGCCGTGGACGGCGTGCGGTCCGTGCAGCTGGGCCTGGCCCTCCTCAGCTTCGACGGCGACCTGCCTCCGGCCGGCCGCGTGTGGCGGTTCCACCTCGGGGAGGGGCGCGGCGAGGCCAACCCGCACCGCTTCTGCGAGGCCCTCTGGAGCTGCACCCGCGCCACCATGCCCGACTGCGTCTGCGCCACGCGGGACGGCGCCGCCGACGTGGCGTACCTTCTCAGGCATCTTGACGGCGGCATCCCGCCCCGGCGCGAGGCGTTCCTGCGGAGGTGCAACATCTTCTTCCCCCAACTGTACGACCTGAGGGTGCTGGCGGAGTAGAGGGCGGTGGAGGACGGGGATCCCCCGCTCGCCGCCGCCACCGGAGACGCGTTCCGCCGATTCCTGGAGCTGGTGCGGGAGTGGCGGCCGACGGGCTGGCCCTACGGTTACAACGCGTTTCTATACGGACTCGGAGCCGCCGATGATGACCCCCTCCTCTACTACAAGATAATATCGGCGGAGTACGACGAGAGTAGGAGGCGGTTGAAGGAGCATCTCCTTCAGTACCATGATGAGGAATATGTTGTGCAAAGGTTGCTTCCCGTGATTATGTAACCGGAACAAACATGATCCGGAGAAGAACACCTTTTTTGGTATATATACGTGAGTATCAATGATTATTATTAACCTGGTGCAATACTATATATATTGGATAGAAACTAGTAAAAGAGCTCGTGCGTTGCAACGGGGTAATAAAACTTGCAACGTTCAAATCAAGGCATTGACAACATAATATTTATAATGATTATAAATAATGTACATCCCACCTTATTAATTCAAATCAAATAAAACTGATCGTTGGATGCACTTAAGACTTTGTAAACTCAGACAACAGAAAATAGTTATTAATGATACAGTATAGCATGGGCGGATCTGGGCCCCAGGCAGCCCAGGCAATGGCCTGGGGCGTGAGAAATTTCTCAGCCTATATATCTAGAGAAAAAAAACTGGCCTGGGGCGCAGCCCACTTCCTACCCCTCTTGCTGGGCCATTGAACAAAACACTGGCCTGGGGTGCAGCCCACTTCAATTAATAAAAAAGTGAATGAGAACAAGAAAGACACAAAAGCCTGAGCTGCTAGTGTGTTGCGTACGGGAGTCCTTTTGTCTAGAAAAGGAAGATGACCCATCTTAGGCTAGTTGATGAAGAGATTTCTCTTGCTAGTTGCCACTATTCTCAAATCCCATTTTCTCGTGCTAGTTTTTTTTGCAGGGAATTTCTCTTGCTAGTTGTCACTATTTGAGGCTTGATTCAAACATGATCTTTAATTCTTTCCCTTTTTATATTGTTTTACTTACTTTTGTTGTTCTGCAGAGAAGATAAATGTGGAATCCGATTTAGTAATTCACATTTTGCATTTGTTATTAAACCTGCTAAATTTTTTTAAAAAAATTACTTGAATGCACTGATTTGTATTTCAAAATTTATAATTTTTTTACCGGAAAACTTTTAATCTATTCATCTTCAATTATAGCAGTACAATGAACACTAAAAATAATAAAACTTACATTCGAGTTCGTAGACCACCTAACAACGACTACAAGCACTGAAGCGAGCCAAAATCATGCCGTCGTCATCGCCCTCCCTCGCCGGAGCTGGCATGTAGTAGATAGTCAGAAGTCGTCGTACTAAGGCCTTATAAGACAAGCGCATCAAATACAACCGCCAACTGAATTGTGTGAGATCCGCTGAAGAAACACCTCCACACCCTGTCCGACAATGCTAGACGCACCATCAGGATGGGGGCTAGGCAGGGAGAACCTGATTCCATCTTCAGGGAGACGCCACTATCTCGTCTTCCTGAGTAGGACATAAGCCCAAAAAACTCAAATAAATGTCTAAAAATAGAGTCCTCCCGTCGGCAAGGGCCGGGATCCACCACGCCCCATGGACCTAAAGCCACAAGGGACGAGGCAGAATGGCGCCGCCGCTGCTGTCGAGCGGCAGGAACCCTAGTCGCCCTTGGAGGAGAGACATCATATGTCTTTCTTTATTGAACATGCAGTCATAGGAGGTTCATATCAATCAATCCTTTGATTTGGTACCATCTTTTGTATCATTTATATGCTAGATATTGTCTTTTAATATATCTTACTTTATTAGTTAAACTGTGAATGAACAAATACCGCCATTGAACATTGTGTTTGGATTTTTATTAGTTATAACTTGACTTTATATGCCTTGAAACCAATGTTTTAAATAGTGGGCTATGACATATAGCGGCGACCTTTAAAAACAGCTATAGCTGGGCTATAGCGAGGCTATAGCGGCAAATTGTCCTTGAAATCATTTAGCGGCAACATGCTCAAACAACTATAGCGGAGCTATAGCGGGGCTATAGCAGGCTATTTAAAACTATGCTTGAAACTAGATTTTTTTTACACTTAGTTTCTCGCCTGGGGCGTCAGCCAATCCTGGCTCCGCCACTGCAGTATAGCATGCAAACTCGACAGCAGAAAATAATTTAAAACCTCAAGCAAATCTATGTCACTCTCTCAGTCTCAACTCCATACAGATTTCGGACGAACAAAAAGAATAAAACAAACTTGGACAACAAAGAAGGATATACTTATTTAATTCGATGTAGCAACTTCTATAAAGCAGATGGTATGGGAAAACATGAAGAATTGCAAGAATAAGAAAATTCTAGTAAGATGCAAGGAAGAACAAAAAATAATTCATAACCTCAAGCAAATTTAGAGCATTCCTTCGGTCTCAATTCATCTGTACACTGATGAACATAATAGAACAAACTCCCATTCTTTGCTGCGGAACAAACGTCACTTGCTTGACTTCCTGTTTTTGCCCTCCTCTTTCCTTTATTTGCATATATGCACTAATAATAAAGTGACACCTCTTATAAAGCCAAATTGCATAATGTGGATTTTAAAGGAAAAAAATACACTACAACATGTAGTGATGTTAGGACACACAACCTAGCAAACAAATAGAAATTAATTTTGTGAGAACTAAGGTCAAACGCAGCCTTACTCCCAAGTATTTTTCTTCATACACATGTAATCTTTTATCTCTAATACGTAATAACACAACACTTACGACCTCACTTACAACAGCAGAAGAATCGTTGCCACTGATAGCAGAAGACCATGATCATGCCACAAACGTGAAAAAGAACACCCTATCAGCAGGAGAAACTTCATGCTGCAGATATTCCCACCCCTTCGTTGGATTTGCAAAGACCATCTATATTTCAACAGATTAAAATCAACATTTGCTTAAATAAAAAGCCATTTGCGTAAGATCTAGTAATCCGGTCTTAATTACACAAAGAGAAGTACATAACCAGATTTATAGCTGAAGATATTTAGCGGGAAGTGTCATATACTCATATTGTATTCGATTTGATGATCATACCGTGACCAAAGTATGTATATATACAACTTCTTGAATTTTGCGGCCATAGAGAAATGTAACCAGAGTTAAGGACAATTGCATGTAAGCAGAAAATCTACTAAATATACACAGCTTAACTATGTTTCAAGTAATGTGCAGGTAAGAAATATAATGTTTTCAAAGGCTATACTATTATAAAAAAAACATGCGCTCAATTCTGCAGAGGAAGGACAGCTAAAATAAACATGATAAGCAGCGGAGAAAATTTAGGCGCTGGCAAAAACCTGCATTTTAGTGCGGAAACAACAGAGGTGGTGGCAGAGTCACTATGGAACAACCGCGAGTCTTCACCGGGTGAGGCGGCTCCTGTGTCTTCAGAAGCAGCGGCGTCGCTGGATGAGGCGGCTCATAAAGCAGCGACGGGGAGCAGCTGTTCGGATGCGGCTTCTTCCAGCTTCAACTCTTCATCACCACATTCAAATGAAAATGAAGCAAGAAACATCTGTCTAGCAAATGGAAGATAGCCCATCAATTTCAGCATAAAGCATCTGAGATAAAAGCTTCATCTTGCTTGGAGAGATCTTTGTTCTCTCTGATTAGGAAACATCAAAACTTGCTACCAAACAACATCATAAAAATGTCCAAAGGGAGAACTGGTCCCCATTCTGTACCCGCACCAATTGCTGTCAAAATATTAGACGATTGCGTGAAATTCCTTGATAAAGAGCCAGACCGCTCAGATTCATAAAGCATTTCATGCACAAATCAACCTTCAGCACGTATGAAAAGTAAAATTAGCTATGTGTGACTGGAACAACCAATGCAAATTAAGCAATGAGAATAGACAGTGGATTCACATGGCAGCCACGAAACCCTGTACCAGCAGAGGAAGGTGCCGGCCCCGGAGGTGTTGCTGCTGACCGCGCTGGCCAAGATCAAGAAGGCCAAGCTCGACACCTCGGCCTTCTCTGAGGCGCTCGGCAGGACCGAGTCCCCCGGCGGGACGTGGATGCTCATCTTCACTGCTCAGGTAACCAAGCCAACAAACACACACCTGAATTTTAAGCTTCAAACTTGCAATTTGCATTTGGTCATTAATTAATCAATCGATTTGTCTAAACTGAATGTCTCGCAGCGTAAGTTTGAGAAAGGGAGCTACTTCCCTGTGACCGCCGTCCAGTGATTCGACGCCGCGGTGAGCACCTATGTCACATTGCAGCCATGGCATCAGATTCTGGACGAACAAATGAGCAACGATGATTCAGCGGTCCAATAGTTACTTACCTGACTAATAGACACTTTCCTGTAACTGAAACTCTGAACCCATCTTATTCCGTAGGGGCAGAGGATAGAGAATGGGGTGTACCTGGGCCCAGTGGGGAGCCTGAGCTTCGAGGGGCGGCTGTCGTGGAAGAAGAAGATCAACCCTGCACCCTGTCCCCTACCGTACAGCCGCCCACTGTGACCCCTTCATGGTGCCACCAACGCCGCAATTGGAGTCGAAGCCGCTGCTTTCCCCTGACTACGCCGGAGCACATGGTCCGCTGCTGCTTCCGGCGGCGGCATGACACCCTCGTCCGTGCGTCCGCAAGATGGGGCGGCCTACCTCCTCTCCACACGCAACCGGTGTGAGCGGGTGCCCTCCGCGAGGAACTCGGGGTTGGAGAGGGTGTCGGGAGAGATGTAAATGTTGGGAAACATAGTAATTCAAAAAAAAATCTATGATCATACAAGATCTATCTAGAAGAAGCATAGCAACGAGACGGAAGAGTGTGTCCACGTATCCTTGTAGACCGAAAGCGGAAGCGTTAGTTTAACGCGGTTGATGTAGTCGAACGTCTTCTCGATTCAAACGATCAAGTACCGAATGTACGACACCTTCGAGTTCTGCACACGTTCAACTCGATGACGTCCCTCAAACTCTTGATCCAGCAAAGTGTCGAGGGAAAGTTTCGTCAGCACGACAGCGTGGGATGATGATGGTGAAGTGATCCGCGCAGGGCTTCACCTAAGCACTACGTGAATATGACCGGAGGTGTAAACTGTGGAACGGGCACCGCACACGGCTAACAATGTTTGTTGTGTGTTCTAGGCGCCCCCTCCCCGCATATATATAGGTGGGAGGGGGAGGGTGACGGCCATGAAGCGCCCCGAGTAGGAGGAATCCTAATTGAGGGGCCTCCTCCAATTCGGCATCCCCCTTTCCTTATCCCCGGAGGGGGGAAGGAAAGAGGGGAGAGGGGAAAGGAAGGGGGAACCCTATTCCCTCTATTTCCTTTCCTCCTCCCCTTTTGCTTTCTCCAGTTAGGCCAGCCCATATGGGGGCGCCCCAGCCCCTTAGGGGCTGGTCTGTCCCGCCCTTATCCCAATAAGGCCCATATACGTATCCGGTACCCCCAGAACACCTCCGGTGTCCGAATACTATCATCCTATATATGAATTTTTACCTCTCAACCATTTCGAGACTCCTCGTTATATCTGTGATCTTATCCGGGACTCCGAACAACATTCAGCCACCAAATCACATAACTCATATAATACAAAATCGTCATCGAAACATTAAGCGTGCGGACCCTACGGGTTCGAGAACTATGTAGACATGATCGGGACACATCTCTGATCAATAACCAACAGCGGAACCTGGATGCTCATATTGGTTCCTACATATTCTACGAAGATCTTTATCGGTCAAACCGCAATGACAACATACGTCATTCCCTTTGTCACTTGCCCGAGATTCGATCGTCGGTATCTTTATACCTAGTTCAATCTCGTTACCGGCAAGTATCTTTACTCGTCCCGTAATGCATCATCCCGCAACTAACTCATTAGTCACATTGCTTGCAAGGCTTATCATGATGTGCATTACCGAGAGGGCCCAGAGATACCTCTCCGATACTCGGAGTGACAAATCCTAATCTCGATCTATGCCAACCCAACAAACACCTTCGGAGATACCTGTAGAGCATCTTTATAATCACCCAGTTACGATGTGACATTTTATAGCACACAAGGTATTCCTCCGGTATCCAGGAGTTGCATAATCTCATAGTCAAAGGAATATGTATATGACATGAAGAAAGCTATAGCAATAAAACTGAACGATCATTATGCTAACCTAACGGATGGATCTTGTCCATCACATCATTCTCCTAATGATGTGATCCCGTTCATCAAATGACAACACATGTCTATGGTTAGGTAACTTAACTATCTTTGATTAACGAGCTAGTCTAGTAGAGGCTTACTAGGGACACGGTGTTTTGACTATGTATCCACACATGTATCAAGTTTCCGGTTAATACAAGTCTAGCATGAATAATAATCATTTATCATGATATAAGGAAATATAAAATAACAACTTTATTATTGCCTCTAGGGTATATTTCCTTTAGTAAACTCGGGGGTGGGGACATCCGGAGAATTCGGGACAGCGACGAGATTTGGACTTCCAGGGAGGTGGAGGTCTTCGCGGAGCCGGCCACCAGGACTCGCTTATCGGGTAGCGATGCCCGCTGGAAGGGGATTGCAAGGTAGGGCGTGGGTTCAGCGGGTGGGTATGTTTTTTCTTTCTTTTCTCTTGCTTGACCGGTTCGGGTTTAGTTAACCAGGACTGCAGGTTCAAATCCTAAAAACCATAGGGACCTTTGTGTAAAAAGGATGCGACGGTGAACCCGACAGTCTCAATCGGTGCTTTATTATTAGGGAATGATAGTTATGTTTTCCGGAAAAAAGCTAATTGGGGAACGTCGGATATTTTTGACATCCCAAGCGAACTGCCTGACCGCCGTTGGATCGGAATCACGAACCTTGGCGCACGTGATCCGTGGCGGAGCTTAGTGGAGATCAACCTGGGTCATCGCGCCCCCAGTCCAGGAGACATGTTCATATTATGATCAGCAAATTGCCCATAGATTCATAGAAATCGAGCATAAACATGATGTTGGTTGCCCCCAGCCCATTTGCCCCTCCTAAAATGTGTTCCAAGCTCCGCCACTGCGCATGTTGACCTGCCACGTCGGCAATGCTACCTCTTGAGCACTGCGTTGGTTTTCCCTTGAACAGGAAAGGGTGATGCAGTAAAGTAGCGTAAGTGTTTCCCTCAGTTTTTGAGAACCAAGGTATCAATCTAGTAGGAGATCACGCTCGAGTCCCATGCACCTACACAAACAAATAAGAACATCGCAACCAACGCGATAAAGGGGTTGTCAATCCCTTCACGGTCACTTACAAGAGTGAGATCTGATAGATATGATAAGATAATATTTTTGCTATTTTTATGATAAAGAGAAATAAAGATGCAAAGTAAAATAAACGGCAATAGAAATAACTGAGTGTTGGAAGATTAATATGATGGAAGATAGACCCAGGGGCCATAGGTCTCACTAGTGGCTTCTCTCAAGAGCATAAGTATTACGGTGGGTAAATGAATTACTGTCGAGTAATTGATAGAATTGAGCATAGTTATGAGAATATCTAGGTATGATCATGTATATAGGCATCACGTCCGCGACAAGTAGACCGAAACGATTCTGCATCTACTACTATTACACCACACATCGACCGATATCCAGCATGCATCTAGAGTATTAAGTTCATAAGAACAGAGTAATGCTTTAAGTAAGATGACATGATGTAGAGGGATAAACTCATGCAATATGATATAAACCCCATCTTTTTATCCTTGATGGCAACAATACAATACGTGTCAGTTCCATTTCTGTCACTGGGATCAAGCACCGCAAGATTGAACCCAAAGCTAAGCACTTCTCCCATTGCAAGAAAGATCAATCTAGTAGGCCAAACCAAACTGATAATTCGAAGAGACTTGCAAAGATAAACCAATCATACATAAAATAATTCAGAGGAGAATCAAATATTGTTCATAGATAAACTGGATCATAAACCCACAATTCATCGGATCTCGACAAACACACCGCAAAAGAAGATTACATCGAATAGATCTCCAAGAAGATCGAGCAGAACTTTGTATTGAGATCCATAGAGAGAGAAGAAGCCATCTAGCTAATAACTATGGACCCGAAGGTCTGAAATAAACTACTCACACATCACCGGAGAGGCCATGGAGTTGATGTAGAGGCCCTCCGTGATCAATGCCCCCTTCGGCGGAGCTCCGGAAAAGGCCCCAAGATGGGATCTCTCGTGTATAGAAGGTTGCGGCGGTGGAATTAGGTTTTCATGGTGCTCCTGGATGTTTGGGGGTACGTGGATATATATAGGAGGAAGAAGTACGTCGGTGGAGCAACGAGGGGCCCACGAGGGTGGAGGGTGCGCCCAGGGGGTAGGCGCGCCCCCCTGCCTTGTTCCCTCCTCGATCGTTTCTTGACGCCCACTCCAAGTCTCCTGGATCACGTTTGTTGAGGAAATCATGTTCCCAAAGGTTTCATTCCGTTTGGACTTCGTTTGATATTCCTTTTCAGCGAAACTCTAAAATAGGCAAAAAGAACAGCAATTTGGGCTGGGCCTTCGGTTAGTAGGTTAGTCCCAAAAATGATATAAAAGTGTAAAATAAAGTCCATTAACATCCAAAATAGATAATATAATATCATGGAGCAATCAAAAATTATAGATACGTTGGAGATGTATCAAGCATCCCCAAGCTTAATTCCTGCTCGTCCTCGAGTAGGTAAATGATAAAAGAATTTTTTTTATGTGGAATTCTTTCTAACATATTTCTCAATGTAATTTTTCTTTATTGTGGCATGAATGTTCAGATCCGAAAGATTCAAGACAAAAGTTTAATATTGACATAGAAATAATAGTACTTCAAGCAAACTAACTAAGCAATTATGTCTTCTCAAAATAACATGGCAAAAGAAAGTTATCCCTACAAAATCATATAGTCTGGCTATGCTCTATCTTCACCACACAAAATATTTAAATCATGCACAACCCCAATGACAAGCCAAGCAATTGTTTCATACTTTTGATGTTCTCAAACTTTTTCAATCTTCACGCAATATATGAGCGTGAGCCATGGATATAGCACTATATGTGGAATAGAATGGTGGTTGTGGAGAAGACAAAAAAGGAGAAGATAGTCTCACATCAACTAGGCGTATCCACGGGCTATGGAGATGCCCATCAATAGATATCGATGTGACTGAGTAGGGATTGCCATGCAACGGATGCACTAGAGCTATAAGTATATGAAAGCTCAATAAAAGAAACTAAGTGGGTGTGCATCCAACTTGCTTGCTCATGAAGACCTAGGGCATTTTGAGGAAGCCCATCATTGGAATATACAGGCCAAGTTCTATAATGAAAAATTCCCACTAGTATAGGAAAGTGATATCATAGGAGACTCTCTATCATGAAGATCATGGTGCTACTTTGAAGCACAAGCGTGGTAAAAGGATAGTATCATTGTCCCTTCTCTCCTTTTCTCTCATTTTTTTATTTGGGCCTTTTCTCCTTTTTATGGCCTCTTTTTTTCGTCCGGAGTCTCATCACGACTTGTGGGGGAATCATAGTCTCCATCATCCTTTCCTCACTTGGGACAATGCTCTAATAATGATTATCATCACACTTTAATTTACTTACAACTCAAGAATTAAAACTCAATATTTAGAACAAAATATGACTCTATGTGAATGCCTCCGGCGGTGTACCGGGATGTGCAATGATGCATGAGTGACATGTATGAAGAATTATGAACGGTGGCTTTGCCACAAATACGATGTCAACTACATGATCATGCAAGCAATATGACAATGATGAAGCGTGTCATAATAACGGAACGGTGGAAAGTTGCATGGCAATATATCTCAGAATGGCTATGGAAATGCCATAATAGGTAGGTATGTTGGCTGTTTTGAGGAAGGTATATGGCGGGCGAAGGTGCCGGCGAAAGTTGCGCGTTACTAGAGAGGCTAGCAATGGTGGAAGGGCGAGAGTGCGTATAATCCATGGACTCAACGTTAGTCATAAAGAACTCACATACTTATTGCAAAAATCTATTAGTTATCGAAACAAAGTATTACGCGCATGCTCCTAGGGGGATAGATTGGTAGGAAAAGACCATCGCTCGTCCCCGACCGCCACTCATGAGGTAGACAATCAATAAATAAAGCATGCTCCGACTTCATCACATAACAGTTCACCATACATGCATGCTACGGGAATCACAAACTTCAACACAAGTATTTCTCAAATTCACAACTACTCAACTAGCATGACTCTAATACCACCATCTCCATATCTCAAAACAATTATCAAGTATCAAACTTCTCATAGTATCCAATGCACTTTTATAAAAGTTTTTATATTATTCCTAAAAGAAAATTTCCATGTTGTTCTAAAGGACTCTCAAAATAATATAAGTTAAGCATGAGAGAACAATAGTTTCTATAAAACAAATCCACCGCCGTACTCTTAAAGATATAAGTGAAGAACTAGAGCAAAAACTATATAGCTCAAAAGATATAAGTGAAGCACATAAAGTATTCTAATGAATTTCAAATCATGTGACTCTCTCTCAAAAGGTGTGTACAACAAGTATGATTGTGGTAAACTAAAAATAAAAGACTCAAATCATACAAGACGCTCCAAGCAAAACACATATCATGTGGTGAATAAAAATATAGCTCCAATTAAAGTTACCGATGGACGAAGACGAAAGAGGGGATGCCTTCTGGGGGATCCCCAAGATTAGGCTTTTTGGTGTCCTTGAATTTTACCTTGGGGTGCCATGGGCATCCCCAAGCTTAGGCTCTTGCCACTCCTTGTTCCATAATCCATCAAATCTTTAGCCAAAACTTAAAAACTTCACAACACAAAACCTAAATAGAAAATCTCGTGAGCTCCGTTAGCGAAAGAAAAGAAAACACCACTTCAAGGTACTGTAATGAACTCATTCTTTATTTATATTTGTGTTAAACCTACTGTATTCCAACTTCTCAATGGTTTATAAACTCTTTTACTAGCCATAGATTCATCAAAATAAGCAAACAACACACGAAAAACAGAATCTGTCAAAAACAGAACAGTCTGTAGTAATCTGTAGGTTTACACCACTTCTGAAACCCCAAAAATTCTAAAATAAATTTCTGGACGTGAGGAATTTATCTATTAATCATCTTCAAAAATAATTAAATAAATATCACCTTCTAAATAAAAATGGCAGCAATTCTTGTGAGCGCTAAAGTTTTTATTTTTTACAGCAAGATCAAAAAGACTTTTCCCAAGTCTTCCCAACGGTTTACTTGGCACAAACACTAATTAAACACAAAAAACACAACCAAAACAGAGGCTAGATAAATTATTTATTACTAAACAGGAGCAAAAAGCAAGGAATAAAAATAAAATTGGGTTGCCTCCCAACAAGCGCTATCGTTTAACGCCCCTAGCTAGGCATAAAAGCAAGGATAGATCTAGGTATTGCCATATTTGGTAGGCAATCCATAAGTGGCTCTCATAATAGATTCATATGGTAATTTAATTTTCTTTCTAGGGAAGTGTTCCATGCCTTTCCTTAACGGAAATTGGAATCTAATATTCCCTTCCTTCGTATCAATAATTGCACCAATTGTTCTAAGGAAAGGTCTACCAAGAATAATAGGACATGAAGGATTGCAATCTATGTCAAGAACAATGAAATCTACGGGCATATAGTTCCTATTTGCAACAATAAGAACATCATTAATTCTTTCCATAGGTTTCTTAATAGTGGAATCCGCAAGGTGCAAGTTTAAAGAACAATCATCAAAATCACGGATACCTAGCAAATCACACAAAGTTTTTGGAATTGTGGAAACACTAGCACCCAAATCACACAAAGCATAACACTCATGATCTTTAATTTTAATTTTTGTTGTAGGTTCCCACTCATCATAAAGTTTTCTAGGTATAGAAACTTCCAACTCAAGTTTTTCTTCATAAAATTGCATCAAAGCATCAACGATATGTTTAGTAAAAGCTTTATTTTGACTATAAGCATGAGGAGAATTTAGCACGGATTGCAACAAGGAAATACAATCTATCAAAGAGCAATTATCATAATTAAATTCCTTGAAATCTAAAATAGTGGGTTCATTGATATTTAAAGTTTCAACCTCTTCAATCCCACTTTTAACAATTTTTGCATCAAGATCTAAAAACTCTGAATTTTTTGAACGCCTTCTAGGTAAAGGTGGCTCATCTTCAGTCCCATAATTATCAAGATTCATATTGCAAAACAAAGGTTTAATAGGAGACACATCAATAAATTTTAGATCTTCATCTTTATTTTCATACTCTTCTGGTTTAGCGGCCATCTTATTAACTAAAGTGGCCTGCATATCAGAAATTTGGGCAATTAATTTTTCAAGATGAGCAAACTGAGATTTCAAACCATAAAATTCCTTAGACATATCATCGAGCTCTTTATTCATGAAACCGATAAAACCTTTTTGTCCCTTAAGCTCGTTTGTAAAGAAATTATTATGCTCAAACTACAAGGACATAAAACTTCTGACGTTGTTTTCGATTTCTTCCAACCTTTTAAGGTGAAGATCAAAACCTTTTGGTAAAGCCATAAGGGCAACATGCAACAAGAGGAAAACGGAAAGAGAGTGTGAGAGGAAAAGAGAGGGCGAATAAAACGGCAAGGATGAAGTGGGGGAGAGGAAAATGAGAGGCAAATGGCAAATAATGTAATGCGAGGGATAAGAGTTTGTGATGGATACTTGGTATGTCTTGACTTGTGCGTAGACTCTCCAGCAACGGTGCCAAAAATGGCTCGTTGTCAGGAGTCAAATCTTGACTTGACTTGGCGCGAATCTCCCCGGCAACGGCGCGAGAAATCCTTCTTGCTACCTCTTGAGCACTGCGTTATTTTTCCCTTGAAGAGGAAAGGGTGATGCAGTAAAGCAGCGTAAGTATTTCCCTCGGTTTTTGAGAACCAAGATATCAATCTAGTAGGAGATCACGCTCGAGTCCCACGCACCTACACAAACAAATAATAACCTCGCAACCAACGCGATAAAGGGGTTGTCAATCCCTTCACGGTCACTTACGAGAGTGAGATCTGATAGATATGATAAGATAATATTTTTGCTATTTTTATGATAAAGAGAAATACAGATGCAAAGTAAAATAAACGACAATAGAAATAACTGAGTGTTGCAAGATTAATATGATGGAAGATAGACCCGGGGGCCATAGGTTTCACTAGTGGCTTCTCTCAAGAGCATAAGTATTACGGTGGGTAAACGAATTACTGTCGAGCAATTGATAGAATTGATCATAGTTATGAGAATATCTAGGTATGATCATGTATATAGGCATCACGTTCGCGACAAGTAGACCGAAACGATTCTGCAACTACTACTATTACTCCACACATCGACCGCTATCCAGCATGCATCTAGAGTATTAAGTTCATAAGAACAGAGTAATGCTTTAAGGAAGATGACATGATGTAGTGGGATAAACTCATGCAATATGATATAAACCCCATCTTTTTATCCTCGATGGCAACAATACAATACGTGTCGGTTCCCTTTTTGTCACTGGGATCGAGCACCGCAAGATTGAACCCAAAGCTAAGCACTTCTCCCATTGCAAGAAAAATCAATCTAGTAGGCCAAACCAAACTGATAATTCGATGAGACTTGCAAAGATAAACCAATCACACATCAAAGAATTCAGAGGAGAATCAAATATTGTTCATAGATAAACTTGATCATAAACCCACAATTCATCGGATCTCGACAAACACACCGCAAAAGAAGATTACATCGAATAGATCTCCAAGAAGATCGAGGAGAACTTTGTATTGAGATCCAAAGAGAGAGAAGAAGCCATCTAGCTAATAACTATGGATCCGAAGGTCTGAAATAAACTACTCACACATCACCGGAGAGGCCATGGAGTTGATGTAGAGGCCCTCCGTGATCAATGCCCCCTTCGGCGGAGCTCCGGAAAAGGCCCCAAGATGGGATCTCTCATGTACAAAAGGTTGCGGCGGTGGAATTAGGTTTTCATGGTGCTCCTGGATGTTTGGGGGTACGTGGATATATATAGGAGGAAGAAGTATGTCGGTGGAGCAACGAGGGGCCCACGAGGGTGGAGGGTGCGCCCAGGGGGGTAGGCGCGCCCCCCCTGCCTTGTTCCCTCCTCGATCGTTTCTTGACGCCCACTCCAAGTCTCCTGGATCACGTTTGTTGAGGAAATCATGTTCCCAAAGGTTTCATTCCGTTTGGACTCCGTTTGATATTCCTTTTCAGCGAAACTCTAAAATAGGCAAAAAGAACAGCAATTTGGGCTGGGCCTTCGGTTAGTAGGTTAGTTCCAAAAATGATATAAACGTGTAAAATAAAGTCCATTAACATCCAAAATAGATAATATAATATCATGGAGCAATCAAAAATTATAGATACGTTGGAGACGTATCAGGCAACACGCACATGTTCGCTATGGGGAGGTGTCGAGCGAATGACGCCCACTCCTCCACCACCCCTTGGTCTTTCTCCCACCCCCACCCACCCCCAGTTTCTCTCCACCTCCTCATTCTCTCCAGGTGATTTCAGTCGGAGCCCCTCCCTCCCTCTCCCCTATCGAGCGCCGGCCAGCGGGTCTGACGGAGCAGCGTGAGGCACAGAGCTGATGCGGCAGCAACATTGCAGAGGAAGACGGCCATTGGTGGCGCATGAAGGTGAGGTCAGAGGCATCCCAACTGATCTCCTTGAATTCTGTCACGGGCGACGGATGGAAGGCGTCGTTGGTGCGCGACGCGCGAACGGTGTGGAATAGTGAATTGAGAGGGCAAATGACACCTTAGGTGTTGTCGTATTCATTGCATTAATATATCACTACAAAATTTCATCTATTCAGTGACAAAAGTCATGACGAGGAATGAGGAAACATCACCTAAAATCAACTTATGTGACGGTCCACCGTCCCGAGGTGTTTCCCTCATGGGGCAACACCGTAGCAGACTTTGGCAACGTTTCTGGCCTTATTTTTTGCAATGCTTTTTGGGCATCACCACGTACGTCCATTTTCTGGGACGATTTGTAGTGTTACTAGAAATGTTTGGTGTCACAATAAATGGTCGGAGGGTTAGAAAAATTATTTTAAAAATGGTGTGTTGGTGTTCAAAAGGCAGTGCCTTATAATTTCCGCCATGGCAGAGTTCATAACATATTAGAATCAAACTTTCAGGGTTTAGGGTTCAAATTCTCGTATTGAAATCCATTGATCATTTTTTCCGTGCGTACTCATTGAGTGAGCTATGAGAGCACGAACATGAAAATATGATCACATAAAAATAAATTGCATTTAAAGTCGTAAAATTCACTTCAAATAGTGGCTCGATAGCAAAGGGACCGCCAAGTTTGGTGGCAGTACTAAAAATAATAAAAATGTCTTAGAAGAAAAATAATAATTATCAAAATTGTTAAAAGCAAGGTCTTCGAAATTATTTTATACGATATGACACGGCCACCATTTAAATCAATCTTGAGGTATAACGCTACTCCAGTCTTAGCACGCTTAACTTTCAGGTTTCTTTCGGATAATGTGCGGGTAGGGAAGCTGCTCCTTGCTGATATATGATGCTTATTCACGTTCTTTATTGTGTACCCGGAAGTTGGCATGTCGCAAGCCAAATGCCACATTGCCTGAACTGGATGAAATGGTAGTGCTTGTCAGGATTTAGATTGAAACTAGATTGGACATGAGAGGATTCTGTGGACAACTTCATAAAACATGAGGTTAATACTTAATATCGTTATAAGATATGCATAACTGCATACATAATTATCATGCACATTTCTAAAACCTAACAGAACTACTCGAACTTATTCCTCATCGTTGCCGCTGTTCAAGTCATTGTCATCGTCATTCCAGTCGATGTCGTTGTCCTCCTCGTCAGCCATCAATACTTCGTTCGTAGCCCTACATTCGGCCCTTGTCTGGCAGATATTGTCTTCTGCATAGGACATGGTCATGGAAAGCTTGACGCCGGCCGCAATGACTACCTCTTCAGTGGCTCATTCTGCCTCGCGGATGGTTTCTTCGACACGCACAATGATGGCCTCTTCGACGGCTCATTCTGCCTCGCGTATGGTTTCTTCGGCGCACGTCGTCACTTTGGAGATCTTGTACTCTGCCCCTCTCCGCTTCGGTGATGGCGCATCGGAGCTCTTGTAATCTAGGCCCGAGTTCGTCAATCTCACGGTGCATGTCTACCTCTTGGCGGCGGGCTGCCACCCGAAGCTTGTCAAATCGCTCCAAGAGGCGGTCGCACTCGCGGCCTACCTCATCTATTTGATGGAGGACCTCGATGGTGTGGTCCTCTTGTGTGTCGCTGAGGCGCCGTTGCTGCAAGATGCCTTGATTCTAGTAGCGGTGCCCTTGAAGGCGGCTACCGAACCTTTACAAATAAGGTTGGGATCTCTCGGCAACTTAATTGGAGGCTCCTAACACCACCATGAAGTTTCACCTCAGGGGAGTGTGGCTTCGAGGTGACCTCTTTCGTTTAGGGTGCCCAAAGAATTCAAGAGTAACAAGATACATAAGTGAAAGTATGGGGAATCAAATTTCCTTTGTTGGAAGTGTAGATCTAGGTCTCCTCCCTCAATCCCTAGCAAATCAACGAGTTTGGTTGGCTAGAAACGAGATCGGGCAAGAAAGCTCTTAGGGCAATAATGGAGGAGAGAGAGAGTTGGAAGAACCACCTCGTATATAGGCCCCCTCAAGTACAACTACTCCTTGTGGTTTTGCCAGCTACGGTGCAGAGGGAAATACAACCATCGGCACCACCGTAATACTGCTGAGTAAACCTCTATGGGGACCACCGGATAGGTACCGCCAAGTACTGCCCTGGTACAAGAATGAAGTCAACCGTGTGTGGTACAAGGTCTAGTATAAGGACCAATACAACCGCAGTTGTTTGGCTACGACAGTTGCTAAGTCTCGGGCAGTACAACCGTCAGGGACACTGGTCGTACCATTGCTTAGAGAGCAGCCGGGGACAGCCTGGCAACTACCGCCAGCCACCACCAAGCCACCAGAACAGAGTCACCCGGTTCCGGTGGTTGGAGCGGTACATTGGCCGAAACTACTGCTCGGTAGTGATCCTAGGGATGGCTAAGTCCCTAGCTGTACAACCGCCAGTGGATGTTGGTACAACCGCACCACTACCACCTGGTCCCTCGGGCGGTGATTGCTCTGGAAGCACTAGCCAGGCCGGTACAACCACACCTACTAGCGGTACAACCGCCAATGTGGGAACAACAACACTTGGTAGAATTTGAGGCTCTCTCCTCGAATGAAAGGTTGTATGCGGTTACCATGATCGCCCGCTCGGCCTCTGAGCCAACGAGGATGACCTCTCGAGTCATCAAAAAACGCATCTGCGTTGATTCTGAATACGCCAAACGGATGGACCCGGCGGAGTTATCGTCTTTGAATGAACTCCTAGATCGCATTACCGCCTTGGGAGTCGCTACACACTACGATCGGATTGGGCTTAAACCCGACCAGAGAGAGATTAATTCTCCACCGATCACCCACCAGATAGCGGTAGTCGAGGAGTAAGATAACCCTTCCTCTACATTGAGGACGAATTATGTTCGGATCTCCGTGAAGGAAATATGCCCTAGAGGCAATAATAAAGTTATTATTTATTTCCTTATATCATGATAAATGTTTATTATTCATGCTAGAATTGTATTAACCGGAAACATAATACATGTGTGAATACATAGACAAACTTAGTGTCACTAGTATGCCTCTACTTGACTAGCTCGTTAATCAAAGATGGTTATGTTTCCTAACCATGAACAAGGTGTTGTTATTTGATTAACGAGGTCACATCATTAGTTGAATGATCTGATTGACATGACCCATTTCATTAGCTTAGCACCCGATCGTTTAGTATGTTGCTATTGCTTTCTTCATGACTTATACATGTTCCTATAACTATGAGATTATGCAACTCCCATTTACCGGAGGAACACTTTGGGTACTACCAAACGTCACAACGTGATTGGGTGATTATAAAGGAGTACTACAGGTGTCTCCAAAGGTACATGTTGGGTTGGCGTATTTCGAGATTAGGTTTTGTCACTCCGATTGTCGGAGAGGTATCTCTGGGCCCTCTCGGTAATGCACATCACTTAAGCCTTGCAAGCATTGCAACTAAATGAGTTAGTTGCGGATGATGTATTACGGAACGAGTAAAGAGACTTGCCGGTAACGAGATTGAACTAGGTATTGGATACCGACGATCGAATCTCGGGCAAGTAACATACCGATGACAAAGGGAACAACGTATGTTGTTATGCGGTCTGACCGATAAAGATCTTCGTAGAATATGTAGGAGCCAATATGGGCATCCAGGTCCCGCTATTGGTTATTGACCGGAGACGTATCTCGGTCATGTCTACATTGTTCTCGAACCCGTAGGGTCCGCACGCTTAAGGTTACGATGACAGTTATATTATGAGTTTATGCATTTTGATGTATCGAAGGTTGTTCGGAGTCCCGGATGTGATCACGGACATGACGAGGAGTCTCGAAATGGTCGAGACATAAAGATTGATATATTGGAAGCCTATGTTTGGATATCGGAAGTGTTCCGGGTGAAATCGGGATTTTACCGGAGTACCGGGAAGATTACCGGAACCCCCCGGGAGCTAAATGGGCCACGATGGGCCTTAGTGGAAAAGAGAAGAGGCAGCCCTACATGGGCTGCGCACCTCCTCCTTCCCCTAGTCCTATTAGGACTAGGAGTTGTGGCCGGCCAGCCTCCCCCCTCTAGTCCTTTATATACTGAGGTAGAGGCACCCTAGAACACACAAGTTGATCCACGTGATCTATTCCTTAGCCGTGTGCGGTGCCCCCAGCCACCATATTCCTCGATAATACTGTAGCGGAGTTTAGGCGAAGCCCTGCTGTTGTAGTGCATCAAGATCGTCACCACGCTGTCGTGCTGACGGAACTCTTCCCCGACACTTTGCTGGATCGGAGTCCAGGGATCGTCATCGAGCTGAATGTGTGCTCGAACTCGGAGGTACCGTAGTTTCGGTGCTTGATCGATCGGATCGTGAAGACGTACGACTACTTCCTCTATGTTGCGTCAACGCTTCCGCAGTCGGTCTTCGCGGGTACGTAGACAACACTCTCCCCTCTCGTTGCTATGCATCACATGATCTTGCGTGAGCGTAGGAATTTTTTTGAAATTACTACGAAACCCAACAGCGGCATCCGAGCCTAGGTTATTTATGTTGATGTTATATGCACGAGTAGAACACAAGTGAGTTGTGGGCGATATAAGTCATACTGCCTACCAGCATGTCATACTTTGGTTCGGCGGCATTGTTGGACGAGACGACCCGGACCAACATTACGCGTACGCTTACGCGAGACCGGTTCCCCCGACGTGCTTTGCACACAGGTGGCTTGCGGGCGACTGTCTCTCCAACTTTAGTTGAACCAAGTATGGCTACGCCCGGTCCTTGTGAAGGTTAAAACGGAGTCTATTTGATAAACTATCTTGTGGTTTTGATGCGTAGGTGAGATTGGTTCTTGCTTAAGCCCGTAGCATCCACGTAAAACTTGCAACAACAAAGTAGAGGACGTCTAACTTGTTTTTGCAGGGCATGTTGTGATGTGATATGGTCAAGGCATGATGATAAATTTTATTGTATGAGATGATCATGTTTTGTAACCGAGTTATCGGCAACTGGCAGGAGCCTTATGGTTGTCGTTTTATTGTATGCAATGCAATCGCGATGTAATGCTTTGCTTTATCACTAAGCGGTAGCGATAGTCGTGGAAGCATAAGATTGGCGAGACGACAACGATGCTACGATGGAGATCAAGGTGTCGCGCCGGTGACGATGGTGATCACGACGGTGCTTCGAAGATGGAGATCACAAGCACAAGATGATGATGGCCATATCATATCACTTATATTGATTGCATGTGATGTTTATCCTTTTATGCATCTTATCTTGCTTTGATTGACGGTAGCATTATAAGATGATCTCTCACTAAATTATCAAGAAGTGTTCTCCCTGAGTATGCACCGTTGCGAAAGTTCTTCGTGCTGAGACACCACGTGATGATCGGGTGTGATAGGTTCTACGTTCAAATACAACGGGTGCAAAACAGTTGCACACGCGGAATACTCAGGTTATACTTGACGAGCCAAGCATATACAGATATGGCCTCGGAACACGGAGACCGAAAGGTCGAGCGTGAATCATATAGTAGATATGATCAACATAACGATGTTCACCATTGAAAACTACTCCATCTCACGTGATGATCGGTTATGGTTTAGTTGATTTGGATCACGTAATCACTTAGAGGATTAGAGGGATGTCTATCTAAGTGGGAGTTCTTTAATTAATTTGATTAACTGAACTTTAATTTATCATGAACTTAGTCATGGTAGTATTTGCATATCTATGTTCTGGATCAATAGCTCGCGTTGTTGCTTTCATATGTTCCTAGAGAAAATTGTGTTGAAAAATGTTAGTAGCAAAGATGCGGATTGGATCCATGATCTAAGGTTTATCCTCATTGCTGCACAGAAGAATTATGTCCTTGATGCACCGCTAGGTGACGGGCCTATTGCAGGAGCAGATGCAGACGTTATGAACGTTTGGCTAGCTCAATATGATGACTACTTGATAGTTTAGTGCACCATGCTTAACAGCTTAGAATCGGGACTTCAAAGACGTTTTGAACGTCATGGAGCATATGAGATGTTCCAGGAGTTGAAGTTAATATTTCAAGAAAATACCCGAGTTGAGAGATATGAAAGTCTCCAACAAGTTCTATATCTAAAAGATGGAGGAGAATCACTCAACTAGTGAGCATGTGCGCAGATTGTCTGAGTACAACACTCGCTTGAATCAAGTGGGAGTTAATCTTCCAGATAAGATAGTGATTGACAGAATTCTCTAGTCACCATCACCAAGTTAGTAGAACTTTGTGATGAACTATGATATGCAAGGGATAACGGAAACGATTCCCAAGCTCTTCGTAATGCTGAAATTGACGAAGGTAGAAATCGAGAAAAACATCAAGTGTTGATGGTAGACAAGACCACTAGTTTCAAGAAAAGGGCAGAGGGAAGAAGGGGAACTTCAAGAAGAACAGCAAGCAAGTTGCTGCTCAAGTAAAGAAGCCCAAGTCTGGTCCTAAGCCTGAGAAAGTGTTTCTACTGCAAAGGGACTGGTCACTGGAAGCGGAACTACCCCAAGTGATTGGCAGATAAGAAGGGTGGCAAAGTGAACATAAGTATATTTGATATTGATGCATACTTTACTAGTGTTTATAGCAACCCCTCAGTATTTGATACTAGTTCAGTTACTAAGATTAGTAACTCGAAATGGGAGTTGCAGAATAAACAGAGACTAGTTAAGGGCAAAGTGACGATGTGTGTTGGAAGTGGTTCCAAGATTGATATGATCATCATCGCACACTCCCTATACTTTCGGGATTAGTGTTGAACCTGAATAAGTGTTATTTGGTGTTTGCGTGAAGCATGAATATGATTTGATCATGTTTATTGTGATACGGTTATTCATTTAAGTAAGAGAATAAATTGTTGTTCTGTTTACATGAATAAAACCTTATATGGTTACACTCCCAATGAAAATAGTTCGTTGGATCTCGAGCGTAGTGATACACATAATCATAATATTGAAACCAAAAGATGCAAAGTTAATAATGATAGTGCAACTTATTTGTAGCACTGCCGTTTAGGTCATATTGGTGTAAAGCGCATGAAGAAACTCCATGCTGATGGGATTTTGGAATCACTTGATGCTTGCGAACCATGCCTCATGGGCAAGATGACTAAGACTCCATTCTCCGGAGCGAGCAACTGACTTATTGGAAATAATACATATTGATGTATGCGGTCCGATGAGTGTTAAGGCTCACGGCAAGTATCGTTATTTTCTGAACTTCACAGATGATTTGAGCAGATATGGGTATATCTACTTGATGAAACATAAGTCTGAAACATTTGAAAAGTTCAAAGAATTTCAGAGTGAAGTGGGAAATCATCGTGACAAGAAAATAAAAGTTTCTACGATCTGATCGCGGAGACAAACATTTGAGTTACGAGTTTGGTCTTCAATTAAAACAATGTGGAATAGTTTCACAAACTCATGCCACATGGAACACCACAGCATAATGGTGTGTCCGAACGTCATAACCGTACTTTATTGGATATAGTGCAATCTATGATGTCTCTTACCGATCTACCACTATCGTTTTGGGGTTATGCATTAGAGACAGTTGCATTCATGTTAAATAGGGCACCATCTAAATCCGTTGAGACGACACCGAATGAACTATGGTTTGGCAAGAAACCTAAGATGTCGTTTCTTAAAGTTTGGGACTGCGATGCTTATGTGAAAAAGTTTTAACATGATAAGCTCGAACCCAAATCGGAGAAGTAAATATTCATAGGATATCCAAAGGAAACTATTGGATACACCTTCTATCACAGATCCGAAGGCAAGACTTTTGTTGCTAAATTCGGAAACTTTCTAGAGAAGGAGTTTCTCTCGAAAGAAGTGAGTGGGAGGAAAGTAGAAAACTTGATAAGGTAATTGTACCTTCTCCCTTATTGGAAAGTAGTTCATCACAGAAATCTGTTCTTGTGACTACTACACCAATTAGTGAGGAAGCTAATGATGATGATCATGTAACTTCAGATCAAGTTACTACCGAATCTCGTAGGTAAACCAGAGTGAGATCCGCACCAGAGTGGTACGGTAATCCCGTTCTGGAAGTCATGATGCTAGATCATGATGAACCTACGAACTATGAAGAAGCAATGGTGAGCCCAGATTCCGCAAAGTGGCTTGAAGCCATGAAATCTGAGATGGGATCCATGTATGAGAACAAAGTATGGACTTTGATTGACTTGCCCGTTGATCGGCAAGCAATTGAAAATAAATGGATCTTCAAGAGGAAGACGGACGCTGATAGTAGTGTTACTATCTATAAAGCTAGAATTGTCGCAAAAGGTTTTCGACAAGTTCAAGGTGTTGACTACGATGAGAGTTTCTCACTCGTATCTATGCTTGAGTCTGTCCGAATCATGTTAGTAATTGCCACATTTTATGAAATCTGGCAAATGGATAAACAAAACTGCATTCCTTATTGGATTTATTAAAGAAGAGTTGTATATGATGCAACCAGAAGGTTTTGTCAATCCTAAAGGTGCTAACAAAATATGCAAGCTCCAGCGATCCATCTATGGACTGGTGCAAGCATCTCGGAGATGGAATATACGCTTTGATAAGTTGATCAAAGCATATAGTTTTATACAGACTTGCGATGAAGACTGTATTTACAAGAAAGTGAGTGGGAGCACTACAGCATTTCTGATAAGTATATGTGAATGACATATTGTTGATCGGAAATAATGTAGAATTATTCTGTAAAGCATAAAGGAGTGTTTGAAAGGAGTTTTTCAAAAGAAAGACTTCGGTGAAGCTGCTTACATATTGAGCTTCAAGATCTATAGAGATAGATCAAGATGCTTGATAAGTTTTTTCAATGAGTACATACCTTGACAAGATTTTGAAGTAGTTCAAGAATGGAGCAGTCAAAGAAAAAGTTCTTGCCTGTATTACAAGGTGTGAAGTTGAGTAAGACTCAAAGCCCGACCACAGCAGAAGATAGAAAGAGAATGAAAGTCATTCCCTATGCCTCAGTCATAGGTTCTATAAAGTATGCCATGCTGTGTACCAGATCTATTGTATACCCTGCACTGATTTGGCAAGGGAGTACAATAGTGATCTAGGAGTAGATCACTGGACAGCGGTCAAGATTATCCTTAGTAGAATAAGGAAATATTTCTCGATTATGGAGGTGACAAAAGGTTCATCGTAAAAAGTTACGTCGATGCAAGTTTTGACACGGATCTGGATGACTCTAAGTCTCGATCTAGATACATATTGAAAGTGGGAGCAATTAGCTAGATTAGCTCCGTGCAGAGCATTGTAGACATAGAAAATTGCAGAATACATAACGGATCTGAATGTGAAAGACCGTTGACTAAGATTCTCTCGCAAGCAAAACATGATCACACCTTAGTACTCTTTGGGTGTTAATCACATAGCGATGTGAACTAGATTACCGAATCTAGTAAACCCTTTCGGTGTTGGTCACATGACGATGTGAACTATAGGTGTTAATCACATGATGATGTGAACTATCGATGTTAATCACATGGTGATGTGATCTAGATTATTGACTCTAGTGCAAGTGGGAGACTGAAGGAAATATGCCCTAGAGGCAATAATAAAGTTATTATTTATTTCCTTATATCATGATAAATGTTTATTATTCATGCTAGAATTGTATTAACCGGAAACATAATACATGTGTGAATACATAGACAAACTTAGTGTCACTAGTATGCCTCTACTTGACTAGCTCGTTAATCAAAGATGGTTATGTTTCCTAACCATGAACAAGGTGTTGTTATTTGATTAACGAGGTCACATCATTAGTTGAATGATCTGATTGACATGACCCATTTCATTAGCTTAGCACCCGATCGTTTAGTATGTTGCTATTGCTTTCTTCATGACTTATACATGTTCCTATAACTATGAGATTATGCAACTCCCGTTTACCGGAGGAACACTTTGGGTACTACCAAACGTCACAACGTAACTGGGTGATTATAAAGGAGTACTACAGGTGTCTCCAAAGGTACATGTTGGGTTGACGTATTTCGAGATTAGGTTTTGTCACTCCGATTGTCGGAGAGGTATCTCTGGGCCCTCTCGGTAATGCACATCACTTAAGCCTTGCAAGCATTGCAACTAAATGAGTTAGTTGCGGATGATGTATTACGGAGCGAGTAAAGAGACTTGCCGGTAACGAGATTGAACTAGGTATTGGATACTGACGATCGAATCTCGGGCAAGTAACATACCGATGACAAAGGGAACAACGTATGTTGTTATGCGGTCTGACCGATAAAGATCTTCGTAGAATATGTAGGAGCCAATATGGGTATCCAGGTCCCGCTATTGGTTATTGACCGGAGACGTATCTCGGTCATGTCTACATTGTTCTCGAACCCATAGGGTCCGCACGCTTAAGGTTACGATGACAGTTATATTATGAGTTTATGCATTTTGATGTACCGAAGGTTGTTCGGAGTCCCGGATGTGATCACGGACATGACGAGGAGTCTCGAAATGGTCGAGACATAAAGATTGATATATTGGAAGCCTATGTTTGGATATCGGAAGTGTTCCGGGTGAAATCGGGATTTTACCGGAGTACCGGGAAGGTTACCGGAACCCCCCGGGAGCTAAATGGGCCATGATGGGCCTTAGTGGAAAAGAGAAGAGGCAGCCCTACATGGGTTGCGCGCCTCCTCCTTCCCCTAGTCCTATTAGGACTAGGACTTGTGGCCGGCCAGCCTCCCCCCTCTAGTCCTTTATATACTGAGGTAGAGGCACCCTAGAAAACACAAGTTGATCCACGTGATCTATTCCTTAGCCGTGTGCGGTGCCCCCAGCCACCATATTCCTCGATAATACTGTAGCAGAGTTTAGGCGAAGCCCTGCTGTTGTAGTGCATCAAGATCGTCACCACGCCGTCGTGCTGACGGAACTCTTCCCCGACACTTTGCTGGATCGGAGTCCGGGGATCGTCATCGAGCTGAACGTGTGCTCGAACTCGGAGGTACCGTAGTTTCGGTGCTTGATCGGTCGGATCGTGAAGATGTACGACTACTTTCTCTACGTTGCGTCAATGCTTCCGCAGTCGGTCTGCGTGGGTACGTAGACAATACTCTCCCCTCTCGTTGCTATGCATCACATGATCTTGCGTGAGCGTAGGAATTTTTTTGAAATTACTACGAAACCCGATACTGCGACCTCGAGAAGCCGAACACCAACCGGCAGAAGGACACACCTTGCCCTCCGAACTTAGAGTTGGATGGTAGGCTTCAAAAATCAGAAGACACTCCGGAGCCCGAACTGTTCAGTCTGGAAACACCTCAGACTCCGGATCATCGATCGGGTCAGGGTTCAGATCCAATTCCACCCACCCACCCAGACATAAGTGCTCTCACGAGAACAAAACAACAGTCTCGAGAAACGGTCCAGCACTTCTGGGCCAGATTTCTCCTTGTGAAGGACAAGGTCAAGGATTGCCGCGACGAGGACACGATATTGGCATTCCGCAATAACTGCACAAATGAAGGACTCCTCAACTCCATTAATCGCCGCCGCATACTACACTTCGCTGACTTGGCAACTATTGTACAGAAGTACAACGCAACGGAGAGCGCCTGGAGGAATCACACCGTTTGGGAGCTATCGGCCCCAACTCAACCACTGGTCCAGGCAAAAAGGGTGCACCCCTATAACGCGCCCAGACCAAAAGCTAAGAAATACAAACCCATTACTTGGCGTGGAACCATTCTGGAGGGATGGCTTGATGGCCCCTATAAAATACACACCACACCGGATACTATACCAACCCACAGCCTTAGAGCATGTTGGATACTCTGGCAGTTAGCCAAAAACAGCGAGGACATCCTCACCAAGGACATCCCGAAGCAACACCCTCCAGAAGAAGACGAACCTAGAATACTGACAGTCTTTGAGACATTCACTTCAAACAATAGGCGCAAAAGGGCACTCTGTGAACTCGCCGAAGTCTGCCAGATCGCAACAATAAACCCCTGGAACGACACAACGATGACCTTCAATGCTGGCGACGAACTAAAACACAGAACAGTCCGAGCACCGCCGCCTTGGTCCTCAGCCCAATTGTGGATGGCTTTCGGCTCACCAAGGTTCTCATGGACGGCGGCAGCGGACAAAACCTCATCTATGAGGATACAATACGAAAGATGGAAATAGACAGGAGCCGCATTGAGCAAAGCAACACGACCTTCCGAGGAATCATTCGCAGTCGGGAGGCATGGTGTGCGGGAAAAATCACACTCTAGGTGGTATTCGGCATGCCGGAGAACTATCGGTCCAAAGAAATAACTTTCCAGGTGGCCCCTTTCAACAACGGATATCATGCCCTCTTGGGGCGAGATGCATTCACGCGCTTTCACGCAATACCCCATTACGGGTACATGAAGCTTAAGATGCCCGGGCCCAACGGCATAATCACTCTAGTTAGTGATCCAGACATAGCACTCCGCGCCGAGAATAAAAATGCGTCCCTGGCCCTTGAGGCATTATCTGAACCCTAGCGGCTGAAGAATTAACCGCGCTGCGCTCCAGGGTGGACATAGATGATGTGGTCCTAGACAAACGACCCAAATCCACCGCATTCAAGCCGGCAGAAGATATAGTCAAATTCCAAGTCCATCCAATGGACCCAAAGAAGACAGCATCCATAGGAGGACAACTAGACCCAACGGTTGACCCTGCTCTACGAGAGTTCCTACGTGAGAATTGGGATATATTCTCCTAGCACCCTTCTGACATGCCAGGAATCCCATGCGAGTTGGCCGAACACAACCTCAATATATTGAAGGGACACAAACTGGTTAAGAAAACACTGCGGCGCTTCTCCGAACCCAAACGCCAAGCTATGGGGGAAGAACTTGCCAAGCTAATCGAGGCTGGATTCATTAGAGAAATAAAACATCCGGACTGGCTGGCAAATTTGGTGATGGTACCAAAGAAGGACAAATCCTGGCGCCTGTGTGTCGATTTTAAAGACCTCAACAAGGCATGCCCCAAGGATCCCTTCCCCCTCCCCCGCATCGATCAAATCATTGATGCCACCACAGGACATGAGTCACTGTGTTTTCTTGATGCATATTCCGGATACCATCAAATCAAAATGAAGGAATCCGATCAAGCTGCAACGACATTCATCACCCCATATGGGCCATTCTGCTTCAACACTATGCCCTTCGGGCTCAAGAACGCCGGCGCCACATACCAACGCATGATTCAAACATGCCTGGAGAAATAGATCGGCAAGACAGTTGAAGCTTACGTGGATGACATTGTCATCAAAACTAGGCACGTCGAAACACTAATAGACGATTTACGTCTCACATTCGACAACCTCCGCGTGTATGACATTAAGCTCAATCCGGAGAAGTGCGTTTTCGGCGTCCCTGCTGGAAAACTTCTGGGCTTCATCGTTTCCAATAGAGGAATTGAAGCAAACCCAGCCAAAATCCGGGTTTTGTCACAATTGGCTAAGCCAACAGACCTTAAACAAGTTCAAATGCTAGCGGGTTGCGTAGCAGCTCTAAGCCGCTTTATCTCCAGATTGGGAGAAAAGGCACTGCCACTCTATCGCCTTCTACGGCGAACCGACCATTTCAAGTGGACGGACGCGACAACAGCCAGACTGGAGGAAATAAAAACCCTTCTTGCGAGCAATCCAATCCTGGCCGCACCAAATGCCGGCGAACCGATGTTATTATACATATCGGCAACACATCAGGTGGTGAGCGCCATACTCGTCGTTGAACGAGAACAGGATGGACATAAATTCCTGCTTTGGAAGCCAGTATACTACGTACCTACTGTCCTTACATCATGCAAATCCCGGTACCCTCATTATCAAGAGATAGCATACGCGGTCTTCATGGCATCTCGAAAGCTCCGGCACTACTTCCAGGAGTGTTCGATCACGGTGGCCTCCGAAGTACCACTCAATGACATTATAAACAATCACGATGCCATGGGCCAGATTGCCAAATGGGCCATCGAGCTCCTCCCATTTTACATTACATATAAGCCACATCGAGCTATCAAATCCCAAGTATTGGCTGACTTTGTCGCCGAATGGACAGAGGCCAAACTCCCTAAAGAGCACGGCACGTACTCCAATTGGGTCATGTATTTCGACGGTTCCAAAATGCTGGCAGGGTTAGGAGCGGGCTTCATTTTAACATCCCCTACTGGAGACGTCGTCCAGTACATTCTCCAAATACTATACACAGACTCCAATAACGCAGTCGAATACGAGGCCTTATTGCATGGTCTCCGGATGGCTGTCTCCATGGGCATACAACGCCTAGAAGTACGCGGGGACTTAAACCTTGCAATATCTCAAATAAATGGAGATCTCGACTCCAAAGATCCGAAGATGGCAGTGTACCATAATGCAGTCATAAAAATGTCAGCCCGGTTCGAAGGGCTCGAGTTCCATCATGTGGCTCGAGAAAGTAATCAAGCGGCGGATGTTCTTGCTCGTATCGGCGCTAAGCGCGACCCCGTCCCACCTAATATTTTCCTGGAAAGGCTCTTTTAAGCCATCCGTGGTGTGGCAGGGGGAAAACGGCAATACTAGTCCGGATCCAAACATAACCCCAGATCCCGGAAACACCGACGTCGTCGGGGGCTCAGCCGCCGAAATAGCATAGTCAGCGCATTTCATCATGGCAGTCATTGCCCCATGGACCGAACCCTTCCTGGCCTACCTTAACAGGAAAGAGCTTCCTGAGGACCAGAATGAGGCCCGCTGCATTGTCCGGCGTGCAAAGGCATACACGGTTCATGATGGAGAGCTCTATAAGAAAAGCGCCACCAGAGTCCTTCAACGATGTATATCCGAGGAAGAGGGGCGGCATCTCTTGGCTGTAATTCATGCCGGACTCGGCGGTCACCACACCGCAGCTCGGGCCCTTGTTAGCAAGGCCTTCCGTACATGGTTTTATTGGCCGACGGCTCGAGCAGATGCGCATGACCTTGTCCAACATTGCGTCGAATGCCAACTCTTTGCCAATCAAAGCCATATGCCCCACACTACCTGATATGTCTCCGTCGTATCTATAATTTTTGATTGTTCCATGCCAATATTATTCAACTTTCATATACTTTTTGGCAACTTTTTATATTATTTTTGGGACTAACATATTGATCCAGTGCCCAGTGCCAGTTCCTGTCTGTTGCATCTTTTTGGTTTCGCAGAATATCCATATCAAACGGAGTCCAAACGGGATAAAAACGGACGGAGCTTATTTTTGGAAAATATGGAAAATTCGGAAGGAAAATCAACGCGAACCAGTGCCCAAGGTGGTCACGAGACAGGGGGGCGCGCCCCCTACCCTCGTGAGCCCACCGAAAGGCGGTTGATGCTCTTCTTTTGACGCAAGAAAGCTAATATTCGGGGAAAATCACGGCGAAGGTTTCAGGCCAATCGGAGTTACGGATCTCCATATATACGCGAAACGGTGAAACAGAGCCAGAACAAAACGCAGAAACAGATAGACACAGAGAGACAGATCCAATCTCGGAGGGGCTCTCGCCCCTCCCGTGCCATGGAGGCCATGGAACAGAGGGGAAACCCTTCTCCCATCTAGGGAGGAGGTCAAGGAAGAAGAAGAAGGAGGGGGCTCTCTCCCCCTCGCTTCCGGTGGCGCTAGAGTGCCACCGGGGGCCATCATCATCATCGCGATCTACACCAACACCTCCGCCATCTTCATCAACATATCCATCACCTTCCCCCCTCTATCTACAGCGGTCCACTCTCCCGCAACCCGCTGTACCCTCTACTTGAACATGGTGCTTTATGCTTCATATTATTATCCAATGATGTGTTGCCATCCTATGATGTCTGAGTAGATATTCGTTGTCCTATCGGTGGTTGATGAATTGCTATGATTGATTTAATTTGCTTGTGGTTATGTTGCTGTCCTTTGGTTCCCATCATATGATTGCGCGTGTGGATCACACCCTAGGGTTAGTTTGTGTGTTGATAGGACTATGTATTGGACGGCAAGAGTGACAGAAGCTTCAACCTAGCATAGAAATTGATGCATACGGGATTGAAGGGGGACCAATATACCTTAATGCTATGGTTGGGTTTTACCTTAATGAACATTAGTAGTTGCGGATGCTTGCTAATAGTTCCAATCATAAGTGCATAGAATTCCAAGTCAGGGATGACATGCTAGCAGTGGCCTGTCCCACATAATACTTGCTATCGGTCCAGTAAAGTAGTCAATTGCTTAGGGGCAATTTCACAACTCCTACCACCACTTTTCCACACTCGCTATATTTACTTTATTGCTTCTTTACTTACAACAGCCCCTACTTTTTATTTACTTGCTCTTTATTATCTTGCAAACCTATCCAACAACACCTACAAAGTACTTCTAGTTTCATACTTGTTCTAGGTAAAGCGAACGTCAAGCGTGCGTAGAGTTGTATCGGTGGTCGATAGAACTTGAGGGAATATTTGTTCTACCTTTAGCTCCTCGTTGGGTTCGACACTCTTACTTATCGAAAATTGTTGCGATCCCCTATACTTGTGGGTTATCAAGACCTTTTTCTGGCGCCGTTGCCGGGGAGCAATAGCGTGGGGTGAATATTCTCGTGTGTGCTTGTTTGCTTTATCACTAAGTAATTTTTATTTGCTGTTCTTAGTTGTTTCCTATCTTTAGTTATGGGTAGGAAACGCAAAATACCAAAAAAATAGTTGTACCTACTGAACCAATGGTTGAAGAACCACTAAAAATCTATCACACTGCTGAAGCTTTTTTACTTGGATCATCTTCGATCCCTTTGTGCTTGTGCCGAAACCCCAACTAGCTTAGTGTAACGCCCTCGATGCGGCTATATCTCCCACGTGTCGAAGCATGACTTAGAGGCATAACTGCACTGAAAGCGATGTCGCAAGTGAGGTAATCTTCACACAACCCATGTAATACATAAGGGAAAGAGATACATAGTTGGCTTACAGTCGCCACTTCACACAATTACATGAATAAAGCATTACATCATCCAGATACAATCAAGGTCCGACTACGAAACCAAAATAAAAGAAGGCTACCCCAAATGTGACAACGTCCCCGATCGACCCCAACTGGGCTCCACTACTGATCAACTAGAACGAAACAACACAAAGGACAAGATCTTCAACAAGCTCCTCCTGAGCTGGGTTGCGTCATCTGCGCGGACTCATCGGCACCTACAAACTGGTTTTGGAAGAATCTGTGAGCCACAGGGACTCAGCAATCTCGCACCCTCGCAATCAAGACTATTTAAGCTTATGGGTAAGGTAAAAGTATGAGGTGGAGCTGCAGCAAGCGACTAGCATATATGGTGGCTAACATATGCAAAAGAGAGTGAGAAGAGAAGGCAAAGCACGGTCGATAAAAGTATGATCAAGAAGTGATCCTAGACAACCTACGTCAAGCATAACTCCAACACCGTGTTCACTTCCCGGACTCCGCCGAGAAGAGACCATCACAGTTACACACGCGGTTGATGCATTTTAATTAAGGTCAAGTTCAGGTTTTCTACAACCGGACATTAACAAATTCCCATCTGCCCATAACCGTGGGCACGGCTTTCGAAAGTTCAAATCCCTGCAGGGGCGTCCCAACTTAGCCCATCACAAGCTCTCACAGTCAACGAAGGAATAAACCTCCTCCTGAGACATTCCGATCAGACTCGGTACCTCGGTACAACAAGACATCCTCGACAATGGTAAAACAAGTCCAGCAAGACCACCCGATGCGCCGACATCCCGATAGGAGCTGCACATATCTCGTTCTCAGGGCAACACCGGATAAGCAATCCATACAACTAAAACCAGTCCTCAAGTTTCCCCGAGGTGGCGCTGCAAGGGGCTCTAGTTTGGACCAACACTTAGACAAGCACTGGCCCGGGGGGGTTTAAAATAAGATGACCCTTGGGATGCTCAACTCCCAAGGGAAAAAGGCTAGGTGGCGAATGGTAAAACCAAGGTTGGGCCTTGCTGGAGGAGTTTTATTCAAAACGAACTGTCAAGGGGTTCCCATTATAACCCAACCGCGTGAGGAACGCAAAATCCGGGAACATAACACCGATATGACGGAAACTAGGGCGGCAAGAGTGGAACAAAACACTAGGCATACGGCCGAGCCTTCCACCCTTTACCAAGTATATAGATGCATTAATTAAATAAGATATATTGTGATATCCCAACAAGTAAACATGTTCCAACAAGGAACAACATCTCCATGTTCCAACAAGGAACAAAACTTCAAACTTCACCTGCAACTAACAATGCTATAAGAGGGGCTGAGCAAAGCGGTAACATAGCCAAACAACGGTTTGCTGGGACAAGGTGGGTTAGGGGCTTGGTTCAACAATATGGGTGGCATGATAAGCAAGTGGTAGGTATCGCAGCATATGCATAGCAAAAGAGCAAACATCTAGCAAGCAAAGATAGAAGTGATTTCAAGGGTATGGTCATCTTGCCTGAAATCCCGCAAGGAAGAAGAACGAGTCCATGAAGAAGACAAACGGACGCAGTCGAACGGTTCCTCACAAACACGATGTTATCGGAACCAACCCAAAGAAGCAACACCGGAAAGAAGCAAACAACATAGTAAACAACCATCACATAATCATGGCACGATGCGCAAACAAGTATGATGCATGTCCGGTTTAATGAAGCATGACATGGCAAAATGCACAAGCAACCCTACAAATTAAGTGGAGCACAATATGCAACTCCGTTGCATATTGACGAAACACCACGTGACTTATTTAGTTCGATCTCGTTTATGTACCCAACAAGATTTAATGTTGTTAGCATGGCAAGAGATGAAGCAAATGAAAACTACCTATCTAGTCAAGGTTAAATGAGGCCGGAAACAACGAACAACAATTTCCGGAAACTCCTCATATGCATATTTTAAAGTTTGGTACTGTTCTGCCCTAAACAATATTTTAGAGTTGTTAAGCATGCAAAGTGAAGCCACCATATTAAACTAGGCATTTTTCCACCCCACTTACATATAAAGTTTATTAAAATCCGAGTTACGGTTATTTAGTTATGAAATAAATCATTTTAGCATGGCATAGGAGCAAATTTAAACAAACAGCAAATTAAATATTTTAAACATGGGTGAAAATGACATATTATGAAACTAGATGCAATTCTAAGTATTTTTCATATTAAGTTTATTTTAATATGATGCATCGTTTGTGAGTTACAATATGCATGATCATGAAGGGGTTTTCTGCAAAACTGCTGTCTCTGGAAAATAGATAAATTCGCCGAACTGAAAAAAACAAGAGCTGGACCGCAACAGGGGCGGCTGGGCGCTGGGGTTGGCCTACCTAGTGGGCTGAGGCCCGCTCGGTGCAGAGGCTGGTGCGCTGGGCCAGCTGCGCAGTGGGCTGGGGAGGCGCTGGGCTGTGGTTGGGCCAACGAGGCCGGCTGGCCCAGGCGAGCGAGGCGTGCTCATCGTCCTCGTGCTCCCGCACGAGCAGGGAGGTTAACGGTGGCGCTGACGAAGGCAGGAAGGAGCGGAGGCGGCGCGATACGAATGGGGCTCGCTGGATCCGCGAGCGGAGGCGTCGGGGCGGCCAGATCCGAGCACGGGAGGTCACCGGGGTTCCGTTCTTGGTCGCGAGGAGGCTCAGCAGTGACCTAGTCGCGGGTCCGGCGGACCTTCGATGGTGCGGGCAGCAGCAAGATGGCGAGGTGCGGGCACTGAGCGGGAGGCGTGCAAACGCCGAGGTGGTGGAGTGGATCCGGGTGGCGAGGATGGCCTGCTGGTTGCTGCTACTCGCCGGAAGCGGCTGGGTCGACGACGGGGTCGAGGTGCACCTCGGGCCGCATTGGTGATATGGGAGATGGACAAAACCAGCGATTGGGGCTCTGCTGCTGCTGCGGGAGCAAGGGGCTCGGGCACGAGGTGGGAGGCGGCAAGGAGCTCCTCTCCCCTGATTTGGGCGCGGGGTGGGGAAGATCGAGCGGGCAGAGGAAGGAGGAGATGGATTTGATTGGATCAGGGGAAAACGAGGAGGGCAGCTGGTTGGTTCGATGCTGATAACAAGGAGAGTGGTGGCGGCGTGGGGATGGGATGGATGGGACAAGGTCCCTAGATTTTAGGGTTTGTGCAAAATAGTCTAGGAGTGGACTATATATATGGAAAAGAGGGAAGTTTAGGGGCTAATCCGTCCCTCCAATTAAAATCGAGCGGTTGAGAATAAAACACTAGGAAGTCCAAATAAGAAAATGGTGATGTTTTGTAGACGTTTGGGGATGACCCGGACACAACGGTGACGACTACTCGGGTCGGGTCCGGGATAGCTTTTCGGATGCGCGCGCGAGGGGGGGTTTGATGCACTGAGCAGAGAGGGTTTCGGACCGTGCAATCGCATCGGACAACTCCGGAAGCGAAGAGGGGAAAGAGGATGGACTAGGTGGGCCGTGGCGAGACTGCAAGGGGGAGAAGAGAGAGAGAGCCCGGCATCTGTTTCCGAAGACCGAAAACGTCCGACGAAAAGACCGGCTATAATGCCGCTATAGTTTAACGGTTGGGCTAACAAACGAACTCCGAATGTGGTGAAACTTGACAGGCGGTCTATCTACACTATAATAAGACCACACGCCAACTTTCAACCCATTCCGAGAACATTTTTCGGCCACTTATAAAATAATATTTCGGACGTGCCGCGGGCGCGTGCAAGTGTGTCTGGGCTCAGAACGGACAACGGAGAGAACGAGGAGGCCAGGACGCATGCAAGTTTTGAAAACACGATGATGCAATGCACATGATGACATGACAAGAAGCAACACGCAAGCGAATGACATGGCAACGACGGCGAATAACTGGACGACAACTGGCACATCGGTCTCGGGGCGTCACAACACTCCACCACTACGAGAGGATCTCGTCCCGAGATCTAGAATGGCACCGGAGGGACAACGGAAGAGATAAGAGAAGAGGTAAAACAAATTGCTTCTTTGACAAACGAGTGAAACCAAAGAACCTTCAAAGGTTGAATAACTTGAAAGAAAGAAAAACAACAGAGATGAACAAAGTTGAAAGCACTCCGTTAAGAAAGAGGAACAAGGAAGAACAAATTCGGACAGCACTCTAGTAGAAAAGAGAAGCAAAATTTGATAAGATGAGAGAACTTGAAAAGAGGGCATGATACTCCGGTTAAATGGACAATCATAAGAAGAACATGATCTTTGATGAAACAAGATGATGGTTGAAGAAAGCAACATCACAATGCCTCCGGAACGAAAGAATAGAATATAGATAATTGGAAAAGAATGGAGAAGAAAATGCCATCTTATGCCACAAAAGAGCTTGAGAAGCCATCCTTAGGGAACGGGTCGAGCGGATTTGTTGGAAAACCAACAACGAAAGGAATAAGCTTGATATGGTCTTATGGAATACATCTCAAATTATGAGGTGACAACCTGCCACTCACGGGAAGCAGAATTGGATTGATATGAACAAGGAGACGAGAAACTCACATCACTGGGAGGATAAATGAAGAACTTGGGTCCTTTATAAGCACCATAATAGCAACAATCCTTAGGGAAAACTTTAGGTGAAATATAACCCAAGATAGCTCCAACAAAGAGGTTGATGGATTTAAAATACATCATTCTTAACAATATGTGAATCATGAACCATGAGGTCAAATTATCAAGAATGACATAATACCACCTCCAATGATAAAGTAGAAAAAAAATTGCGCTCCAGATTAAAATATGAAGAATATTTGAGCTCTTCGGAAAAGAATCTCGATGAAAACTTCGAGAAGGGATAAAATCCTTGATGAACCATCATGTAAAACCTTCATGAAGAACTCCGGTAAAACAAAAGAATGATCAAACGGAAAGAAAGGGTAGTTGAAAACACAAGGTGAAGCCTTGCAATGATATAGATGGAGCTTCGCGACGAGATAATGCGGAAAAGCTTGGAACTCCAGAAAAGAAAAGATGAAACAAGTTCGACCGAGAATTTTGATGAGGCTCTGGAATAAGGAATTGAATTTACTCGATGAAACAAGAATAAGAATTACATTATGCTTATCCTTCACCAATTAAATTGATGACAATCAACGGATTTGACATATTACTTATTCTCGTAGAAAGGATTAAGATAGATACATCGCAAACTTGAGAAAGTCTTCCACGAACCACCAGAAGGATTGAAACAACGAATAAATTGTTATGATAATGAAGGAAAAGAAATCTTTGGAGAACCACCGCAAGAATTGAAAAACAACGAATAAAACCTAAAGAAACACCGGGAAGAATTAAGCAAATGAACGAAGACGCTTGAGAGAATTTAGATACATGAGAGCGAAGAGATCACGAGCTGATTAGAGATCACTTGATGCACCGGTAAAATTTGAGAATGATAGCTGAAAGTTGAGAATGGATAAACTCTGAGATGATGGACTCCGGAGAAGCACACTGAAAAGAATCTTGAAATGCTCTGGATAGGTGAAAAGAATTCTCACAATCGAAAAACAATTATGAAAGGATGGCAACAAGCTAGAATCACGAATCTTGAAGAGAATGGAGCAAGATTGAGAGAAGAAACTTCTTCGGTCTTCAAATGCAGAGAATGACGATGAGGAACACCACCATGAATTGTTTAGATACTCCGGAAGAATAAAAACAACGAAGAGGTTGAGCCAAGGATGAAAAGAATTTAACCGATCACGGGGAAAGGCATTTGACTGAAGATAAATCATTCTTATGTCAAACTTAGAAAAGAAATTTGAGGATAGCTCCGGGAAAAAAATAGAAGAGTTAGGTAAGATCCTGGAAAAAGACCTGTGGGTTAGGGCCCACTCAAAAGAAACACCGTAGAACAATTCAAAAGAGAGAAAGCACCGGTTGAATTAAATGGCTTGAATGAGATAACATCCTCAAAAGATCTTGAACGACTGCAGAGTGGAAACACGAATCTTCGAGATATCTTTGGCACTCCGGAACAATTGAATAGAGAGAGGTGAATGATTAAGAATTGCACCGGCATGAGAAAAATTGAAAACGAGGAAAGGGATATGATCAACAACAAGACTTGAATGGAATCCACCAGAGAAGAAAACGAGTGAAGAGTGACAAACTAGTAGAACATCTTCATGGAAACCACCGGGTAAGAATATTGAAGGAAAAGAATGGAGAGACTTCACATGAATAAAAGGATACTTGATTAAGAAATCCGAGTCCTTGAGGAAAAAGGGTGGGTGGGCGGGAAAAAACAAAGGCAACTTGGAGACGGATGAAACAAACACCATTGAGGAGAACTAATACTTGATCTTGCGAATGTTGAAGTGATCGGATCCACTTGAAGAGAAACACACCAGTGAAAAAGGATTGACAAGACAATCTCGATTATCAAGGAGGATTAGTATTCACATCGGAGTATGAGAACACCATTTGGGAAAGGTATGGAATCAACACTTGACTTCGAAGCAACCCGAATACCACAACTCAAAACAAAACAAAAGGATTGGCTTGCAGAATAAGCCGGAACAAACATATGATAGAGATTTCGTCCGAAGTTTTCGTGGTGGGGCCTACACGGGCTCGATCGTACAACACCATCATGTACAAGGCAGTGCACATGACATACGAAGCGTCCCCGAGTCGGCATAGCCAAGGACTCTTTAAGACACAACGAGACCATTGTAAAACCGCCCGTGAATAGGCGGACCACTAGACGTCGAACCCCAATTTCAAATCATACATCTGTCGGAAAGATATCCTAAGATCTACTTGAATTCCCACTTATAAACTCCCGAAATTTTCCGGTTATGCAATCAGGTGTTGGGGATACAGGGGAAGCATAATATCTCACCCAAATCTAGCAAATCCTACATCCAGCTGTATCCATCCTTCAACACATAACCAAGAAACCTTCGGAAATCATCTACCTCAACCTTTGAAAAGCATCCGTTATACAAGTTATGGCAATACTCCCGAACTCCCGCCCCAGTACTGGGTGGCATCGAGGTTATCTCACCAACGAACTGCATAAAAGAGATTTTCAATGTCGGCGTACTAAACTCAGGTATTCCAGAACTGCAACGATAAAATTATGACGACAACACCTCAGAGCTCAACTCCCCGGGACACTTCCACAAAACCCCTGACAGGAGGCACCAAGACAATGTTCTCGTCATAAAACCATCGAAATGATTCCAAGATACCTGCGTGATGCTAAATTTTTTTTAGTGAAATTTGAGAAGAGAAGAGTCAAAACTCTACGTCAGGATGCCTTACCAGAGCGATGAGGAGACTGGGAAGTAAAAAAATCCCTAAGCTCTCCGATATATAATTCCTAAATGACTCAAAACATTTTTATAGACTCAACAATGGCTGCTAAAAACGATCAAGCAGTGGGGGCTCCTAAGGTCGGGGAAGGCTCTGATTACCAACTTGTAACGCCCTCGATGCGGCTATATCTCCCACGTGTCGAAGCACGACTTAGAGGCATAACCGCATTGAAAGCGATGTCGCAAGTGAGGTAATCTTCACACAACCCATGTAATACATAAGGGAAAGAGATACATAGTTGGCTTACAATCGCCACTTCACACAATTACATGAATAAAGCATTACATCATCCAGATACAATCAAGGTCCGACTACGGAACCAAAATAAAAGAAGACTACCCCAAATGCGACAAGGTCCCCGATCGACCCCAACTGGGCTCCACTACTGATCAACTAGAACGAAACAACACAAAGAACAAGATCTTCAACAAGCTCCTCCTGAGCTGGGTTGCGTCATCTGCGCAGACTCATCGGCACCTGCAAACTGGTTTTGGAAGAATCTGTGAGCCACGGGGACTCAGCAATCTCGCACCCTCGCGATCAAGACTATTTAAGCTTATGGGTAAGGTAAAAGTATGAGGTGGAGCTGCAGCAAGCGACTAGCATATATGGTGCCTAACATACGCAAAAGAGAGCGAGAAGAGAAGGCAAAGCACGGTCGATAAAAGTATGATCAAGAAGTGATCCTAGACAACCTACGTCAAGCATAACTCCAACACCGTGTTCACTTCCCGGACTCCGCCGAGAAGAGACCATCACGGTTACACACGCGGTTGATGCATTTTAATTAAGGTCAAGTTCAGGTTTTCTACAATCGGACATTAACAAATTCCCATCTGCCCATAACCGCGGGCATGGCTTTCGAAAGTTCAAATCCCTGCAGGGGTGTCCCAACTTAGCCCATCACAAGCTCTCACAGTCAACGAAGGAATAGACCTCCTCCCGAGACATTCCAATCAGACTCGGTATCTCGGTACAACAAGACATCCTCGACAATGGTAAAACAAGTCCAGCAAGACCACCCGATGCGCCGACATCCCGATAGGAGCTGCACATATCTCGTTCTCAGGGCAACACCGGATAAGCAATCCGTACAACTAAAACGAGCCCTCGAGTTTCCCCGAGGTGGCGCTGCAAGGGGCTCTAGTTTGGACCAACACTTAGACAAGCACTGGCCCGAGGGGGGGTTTAAAATAAGATGACCCTTGGGATGCGCGACTCCCAAGGGAAAAAGGCTAGGTAGCGAATGGTAAAACCAAGGTTGGGCCTTGCTGGAGGAGTTTTATTCAAAGCGAACTGTCAAGGGGTTCCCATTATAACCCAACCGTGTGAGGAACGCAAAATCCAGGAACATAACACCGATATGACGGAAACTAGGGCGGCAAGAGTGGAACAAAACACCAGGCATACGACCGAGCCTTCCACCCTTTACCAAGTATATAGATACATTAATTAAGTAAGATATATTGTGATATCCCAACAAGTAAACATGTTCCAACAAGGAACAACATCTCCATGTTCCAACAAGGAACAAAACTTCAAACTTCACCTGCAACTAACAACGCTATAAGAGGGGCTGAGCAAAGCGGTAACATAGCCAAACAACGGTTTGCTGGGACAAGGTGGGTTAGGGGCTTGGTTCAACAATATGGGTGGCATGATAAGCAAGTGGTAGGTATCGTAGCATAGGCATAGCAAAAGAGCGAGCATCTATCAAGAAAATATAGAAGTGATTTCGAGGGTATGGCCATCTTGCCTGAAATCCCGCAAGGAAGAAGAACGAGTCCATGAAGAAGACAAACGGACGTAGTCGAACGGTTCCTCACAAACACGACGTTATCGGAACCAACCCGAAGAAGCAACACCGGAAAGAAGCAAACAACATAGTAAACAACCATCACATAATCATGGCACGATGCACAAACAAGTAGGATGCATGTCCGGTTTAATGAAGCATGGCATGGCAAAATGCACAAGCAACCCTACAAATTAAGTGGAGCACAATATGCAACTCCGTTGCATATTGACGAAACACCACGTGACTTATTTAGTTCGATCTCGTTTATGTACCCAACAATATTAAATGTTGTTAGCATGGCAAGAGATGAAGCAAATGAAAACTACCTATCTAGTCAAGGTTAAATGAGGCCGGAAACAACGAACAACAATTTCCGGAAACTCCTCATATGCACATTTTAAAGTTTGGTACTGTTCTGCCCTAAACAATATTTTAGAGTTGTTAAGCACGCAAAGTGAAGCCACCATATTAAACTAGGCATTTTTCCACCCCACTTACATATAAAGTTTATTAAAATCCGAGTTACGGTTATTTAGTTATGAAATAAATCATTTTAGCATGGCATAGGAGCAAATTTAAACAAACAGAAAATTAAACATTTTAAACATGGGTGAAAATGACATATTATGAAACTAGATGCAATTCTAAGCATTTTTCATATTAAGTTTATTTTAATATGATGCATCATTTGTGAGTTACAATATGCATGATCATGAAGGGGTTTTCTGCAAAACCGCTGTCTCTGAAAAAATAGATAAATTCGCCGAACTGAAAAAAACAAGAGCTGGACCGCAACAGGGGCGGCTGGGCGCTGGGGTTGGCCTCACCTAGTGGGCTGAGGCCCGCTTGGTGCAGAGGCTGGTGCGCTGGGCCAGCTGCGTAGTGGGTTGGGGAGGCGCTGGGCTGTGGTTGGGCCAACGAGGCCGGCTGGCCCAGGCGAGCGAGGCGTGCTCGTCGTCCTCGTGCTCCCACACGAGCAAGGAGGTTGACGGTGGCGCTGACGAAGGCAGGGAGGAGCGGAGGCGGCGTGATACGAATGGGGCTCGCCGGATCCGCGAGCGGAAGCGTGGGGGCGGCCAGATCCGAGCACGGGAGGTCACCGGGGTTCCGTTCTTGGTCGCGAGGAGGCTCGGCAATGACCTAGTCGCGGGTCCGGCGGACCTTCGATGGTGCGGGCAGCAGCAAGATGGAGAGGTGCGGGCGCTGAGCGGGAGGCGTGCAAACGCCGAGGTGGTGGAGTGGATCCAGGTGGCGAGGGTGGCCTGCTAGTTGCTGCTGCTCGCCGGCAGCGGCTGGGTCGACGACGGGGTCGAGGTGCACCTCGGGCGCCATGGGTGATATAGGAGATGGACAAACCCAGCGATTGGGGCTCTGCTGCTGCTGTGGGAGCAAGGGGCTCGGGCACGAGGTGGGAGGCGGCAAGGAGCTCCTCTCCCCTGATTCGGGCGCGGGGTGGGGAAGATCGAGCGGGCAGAGGAAGGAGGAGATGGATTGGATTGGATCGGGGGAAAACAAGGAGGGCGGCTGGTTGGTTCGACGCTGATAACAAGGAGAGTGGCGGCGGCGTGGGGATGGGATGGATGGGACAAGGTCCCTAGATTTTAGGGTTTGTCCAAAATAGTCTAGGAGTGGACTATATATATATGGAAAAGAGGGAAGTTTAGGGGCTAATCCGTCCCTCCAATTAAAATCGAGCGGTTGAGAATAAAACACTAGGAAGTCCAAATAAGAAAACGGTGATGTTTTGTAGACGTTTGGGGATGATCCGGACACAACGGTGACGACTGCTCGGGTCGGGTCCGGGACAACTTTTCGGACGCGCGCGCGAGGGGGGTTTGATGCACTGAGCAGAGAGGGTTTCGGGCCGTGCGTTCGCATCGGACAACTCCGGAAGCGAAGAGGGGAAAGAGGATGGACTAGGTGGGCCGTGGCGAGACTGCGAGGGGGAGAAGAGAGAGAGAGCCCGGCATCTGTTTCCAAAGACCAAAAACGTCCAACGAAAAGACCGACTATAATGCCGCTATAGTTTAACCGTTGGGCTAACAAACGAACTCTGAATGCGGTGAAACTTGACAGGCGGTCTATCTACACTATAATAAGACCACACGCCAACTTTCAACCCATTCCGAGAACATTTTTCTGGCCACTTATAAAATAATATTTCGGACGTGCCGCGGGCGCGTGCAAGTGTGTCTGGGCTCAGAACGGACAACGGAGAGAACGAGGAGGCCAGGACGCATGCAAGTTTTGAAAACATGATAATGCAATGCACATGATGACATGACAAGAAGCAACACGCAAGCGAATGACATGGCAACGACGGTGAATAACTGGACGACAACTGGCACATCGGTCTCGGGGCATCACACTTAGTTGAGGGAAAATCTTTAGATGAGCATGCTTGTTATGTGCGACACCGTATATCTGAAAAAGGGAAACTATTATGGGGTCAAATTCAACGTTTGCAATGCTATGCTTGGAATTTATGTGAAATATATGATTTTACTTGTTGTTCTGAAAACCCTAAGAAACACCTTCCCTATCAATGTGAGTTTAGTAATAATGGAATCGTATCTTCGTATGCTAAGGGTGTTTATAATTACTATGATGTTCAATAAATTGAAGAATTTGTTGCTTTTAAGGGTGCTTTTGAAATTGCTTCTTTGATTGAAAAGTATGATGCTACTCTTCACAAATCTGAAATTTTTGCCATACTTGAATATTGTTATGAGAATTGTGCTTCTAATGCCTACGTTAAACTATATATTGAGGAATACTCCGTTGTCCAAGAAGAGACTAATATTTTGCAGGAGTCTATGGAAGAAGAAATTGATGAAACTGTGAGCTCATTGGATGAAAAAGATGAGGAGGAGAGCGAAGAACAAAAGGAGGAAGAGTAGATTGATCACCCGTGCCCACCTTCTAATGAGAGTAACTCTTCAACTCATACATTGTTTAATTCCCCTTCGTGCTTACCGAAGGATGATTGCTATGATGAATGTTATGATCCCTATGATTCTTTTGAAATATACCTTTTTAATGATGCTTGTGGCCAAGATGCCAATATGAATTATGCTTATGGAGATGAACTTGCTATAGTTCCTTATGTTAAACATGAAATTGTTGCTATTTCACCCACGCATGATAGTCCTATTATCTTTTTGAATTCTCTCGACTACACTATATCGGAGAAGTTTTTCCTTATTAAGGATTATATTGATGGGTTGCCTTTTACCGTTACACATGATGATTTTGATGAATATAATATGCATGTGCTTGCTGCTCCTACTTGTAATTATTATGAGAGAGGAACTATATCTCCACCTCTCTATGTTTCCAACATGATAAAATTGCAAGAAACTGTTTATACTATGCATTGGCCTTTACTAGGTGTGCATGAATTGTTCTTTTATGACATGCCGATGCATAGGGAGAGAGTTAGACTTCGTCATTACATGATATATGTTTCTTTGTGCTCACTACTAAATTACAAATCATTGTTGATTCAAATTGGCTTTGATATACCTTGGGATCCGGGTGGATTCATTACTTGAGCACTATATGCCTAGCTTAATGGCTTTAAAGAAAGCGCTGCCAGGGAGACAACCCGGAAGTTTTAGAGAGTCATTTATTTCTGTTGAGTTCTTTCATATAGTTTAAAAACAACAAAAATAAAGAGGGGAACCCAAAACTTCTTCAAAAAGGAAAGCGAAAGTGAGAAAGACAAGCATTGTTGAAGTGGGAGCTAGCCTTGAACTTTGTTCATGCTCACGGAAACTTTGTGAATCTTGATTACAGAAAATTTTCAATAAAAATAATTATCCCCTTGTACAATTCCATTGTATTATAAAAATAATGTGCCAAGGTTTGCCTTTAGGATGTTTACATTTGCTTGATGGTTTGTACGGTGCAGGACAGAAACTTTGGCTGTAGTGCGCCATTTTACATTTTTAGCTGGAACGTCAAATGGTTCTGATTCTTTTTGCAATGTCTTTCTGTAAAAATTGTTTATTTTTACTAATTTTGGTAGAATATTTCAAGTATCAGAAGTATGGTGAATGTTTAGATTATTATAGACTGTTCTGTTTTAGACAGATTCTGTTTTTGATGCGTAGTCTGCTTGTTTTGATGAAACTATCAATTTATACCAGTGGATTAAGCCACGAAAAAGTTATATTACAGTAGACACAATGCGAAAACAAAATATGAATTGGTTTGCAACAGTACTTAGAGTAGTGATTTGCTTTATTATACTAACGGATCTTACCGAGTTTTTTGTTGAAGTTTTGTGTGGATGAAGTGTTCGATGATTGAGAAGGTCTCGATGTGAGAAGAAGGAAGAGAGGAAAGAGCTCAAGCTTGGGGATTCCCGAGGCACCCCAAGTAAATATTCAAGGAAAATCAAGCGTCTAAACATGGGGATGCTGGGGAGGCATCCCCTCTTTCTTCAACAAATATCGGTATGTTTTCGGATTCGTTTCGTTCATGCGATATGTGCAAGTCTTGGAGCGTCTTTTGCATTTAGGTTTTTATTTTTCTTTTTATGCACCATGATGGTATGCGATAGTCCTTGGTTGATTTATAGAATGCTCTTTGCACTTCACTTATATTTTTTGAGTATGGCTTTATAGAATGCTTCATGTGCTTCACTTATATAATTTGAAGTTTGAATTGCATGTTTCTCTTTACTTAGACAACCGCCATTTGCAGAATGCTCTTTTGCTTAACTTATATTTGTTAGAGCGTGGGCATATCTTTTGTAGAAAGAATTAAACTCTCTTGCTTCACTTATATCTGTTTAGAGAGATGACAGGAATTGGTCACTCACATGGTTAGTCATAAAATCCTACATAAACTTGTAGATCGCTGAATATGATATGTTTGATTCCTTGCAATAGTTTTGCGATATAAAGATGGTGATATTAGAGTCATGCTAGTCGAGTAATTGTGAAATTCAGAAATACTTGTGTTGAGGTTTGCAAGTCCCGTAGCATGCACGTATGGTGAACCATTATGTAACGAAGTCGGAGCATGATTTATTTATTGATTGTCTTCCTTATGAGTGGCGGTCGGGGACGAGCGATGGTCTTTTTCCTACCAATCTATCCCCCTAGGAGCATGCGCGTAGTACTTTGTTTCGATAGCTAATAGACTTTTGCAATAAGTATGTGAGTTCTTTATGACTAATGTTGAGTCCATGGATTATACACACTCTCACCCTTCCACCATTGCTAGCCTCTGTAGTACTGCGCAACTTTTGCCGGTACCATAAACCCACCATATACCTTCCTCAAAACAGCCACCATACCTACCTATCATGGAATTTCCATAGCCATTCCGAGATATATTGCCATGCAACTTTCATCATCATCATATACATGACTTGAGCATTCATTGTCATATTGCTTTGCATGATCGTAAGATAGCTAGCATGATGTTTTCATGGCTTGTCTGTTTTTTGATGTCATTGCTACGCTAGATCATTGCACATCCCAGTACACCGCTGGAGGCATTCATATAGAGTCATATCTTTGTTCTAGATATCGAGTTGTAATATCGAGTTGTAAGTAAATAAAAGTGTGATGATCATCATTATTAGAGCATCACCCCAGCGAGGAAAGGATGATGGAGACTATGATTCCCCCACAAGTCGGGATGAGACTCCGGATGAAAAAAAAAGAGAAAGGCCAAAAAAAAGAGAAGGCCCAAAAAAACGAAAAAAAGAAAAGAAAACAAAAAATGAGAGAAAAAGAGAGAAGGGGCAATGCTACTATCCTTTTTCCACACTTGTGCTTTAAAGTAGCACCATGTTTTTCATATAGAGAGTCTCTTGAGTTATCAGTTTCATATACTAGTGGGAATTTTCATTATATAACTTGACTTGTATATTCCGATGATGGGCTTCCTCAAACGCCCGAGGTCTTCATGAGAAAGCAAGTTGGATGCACACCCACTTAGTTTCAGTTAGAGCTTTCATACACTTATAGCTCTAGTGCATCCGTTGCATGGCAATCCCTACTAACTCACATTGATATCTATTAATGGGCATCTCCATAGCCCGTTGATACGCCTAGTTGATGTGAGATTATCTTCTACTTTTTGTCTTCTCCACCATCATATTCTATTCCACATATAGTGCTATGTCCATGGCTCACGCTCACGTATTGCGTGAAAGTTGAAAAGGTTTGAGAACGTCAAAAGTATGAAACAATTGCTTGGCTTGTCATCGGGGTTGTGCATGATGTGAATATTTTGTGTGGTGAAGATGGAGCATAGCCAGACTATATGATTTTGTAGGGATGAGCTTTCTTTGGCTATGTTATTTCAATAAGACATAATTGCTTGGTTGGTATGCTTGAAGTATTATTATTTTTATGTCAAAGGAGAGATTATTGCTTTGAATCACTCGTGTCTTAATATTCATGCCATAATTAGACATATGATCAAGATTATGCTAGGTAGCATTCCACATCAAAAATTATCTTTTTTATCATTTACCTACTCGAGGACGAGCAGGAACTAAGCTTGGGGATGCTGATACGTCTCCGTCGTATCTATTGTTTTTGATTGTTCCATGCCAATATTATTCAACTCTCATATACTTTTTGGCAACTTTTTATATTATTTTTGGGACTAACATATTGATCCAGTGCCCAGTGCCAGTTCCTGTCTGTTGCATGTTTTTGGTTTCGCAGAATATCCATATCAAACGGAGTCCAAACGGGATAAAAACGGACGGAGCTTATTTTTGGAAAATATGGAAAATTCTGAAGGAAAATCAACGCGAACCAGTGCCGGAGGTGGTCACGAGACAGGGGGTGCCCCCCAGGGCTCGCCCCCTACCCTCGTGAGCCCACCGAAAGGCGGTTGATGCTCTTCTTTTTCCGCAAGAAAGTTAATATTCGTAAAAAAATCACGGCAAAGGTTTCAGGCCAATCGGAGTTACGGATCTCCATATATACGCAAAACGGTGAAATAGAGCCAGAACAGAACGCAGAAACAGAGAGAGACAGAGAGACAGATCCAATCTCGGAGGGGCTCTCGCCCCTTCCATGCCATGGAGGCCATGGACCAGAGGGGAAACCATTCTCCCATCTAGGGAGGAGGTCAAGGAAGAAGAAGAAGGAGGGGGGGCTCTCTCCCCCTCACTTCCGGTGGCACCGGAGTGCCACCGGAGGCTATCATCATCACCGCGATCTACACCAACACCTCCGCCATCTTCACCAACATCTCCATCACCTTTCCCCCTCTATCTACAGCGGTCCACTCTCCCGCAACCCGCTGTACCCTCTACTTGAACATGGTGCTTTATACTTCATATTATTATCCAATGATGTGTTGCCATCCTATGATGTCTGAGTAGATTTTCGTTGTCCTATCGGTGGTTGATGAATTTCTATGATTGCTTTAATTTGCTTGTGGTTATGTTGCTGTCCTTTGGTGCCCATCATATGATTGCGCTCGTGGATCACACCCTAGGGTTAGTTTGTATGTTGATAGGACTATGTATTGGAGGGCAAGAGTGACAGAAGCTTCAACCTAGCATAGAAATTGATGCATACGGGATTGAAGGGGGACCAATATACCTTAATGCTATGGTTGGGTTTTACCTTAATGAACATTAGTAGTTGCGGATGCTTGCTAATAGTTCCAATCATAAGTGCATAGAATTCCAAGTCAGGGATGACATGCTAGCAGTGGCCTCTCCCACATAATACTTGCTATCGGTCTAGTAAAGTAGTCAATTGCTTAGGGGCAATTTCACAACTCCTACCACCACTTTTCCACACTCGCTATATTTACTTTATTGCTTCTTTACTTATAACAGCCCCTACTTTTTATTTACTTGCTCTTTATTATCTTGCAAACCTATCCAACAACACCTACAAAGTATTTCTAGTTTCATACTTGTTCTAGGTAAAGCGAACGTCAAGCATGCGTAGAGTTGTATGGGTGGTCGATAGAACTTGAGGGAATATTTGTTATACCTTTAGCTCCTCGTTGGGTTCGACACTCTTACTTATCGAAAACTGTTGCGGTCCCCTATACTTGTGGGTTATCACTACCTTACAAACAATCCCCATCACTTGGCCTTTTGCGGTCTGGGGACTCGATATGGTTGGACCCCTTAAAGGAGGAAGCCATAAGAGAAAGTATCTGTTGGTCATGGTGGATAAATTCACTAAGTGGATAGAGGCCAAACCAGTGAAAACGGCCGAAGCGGGGCCAGTAATAGATTTCATATCCGGCGTGGTACACCGTTACGGTGTCCCGCATAGTATAATCACCGATAATGGCTCCAATTTTACAGCCGATGAGGTGAAAACCTGATGCGCTAATCTAGGCACTAAGCTCGATTACGCCTCTGTCTATCACCCGCAAACGAATGGCCAAGTCAAGCGGGCTAATGGTCTTATTATGAGCGGCATCAAACCCAGACTAGTGCGGTCTTTGAAAGAATCAGATAAGCACTGGGTGGAGGAACTTGACTCCGTACTCTGGGGGCTGCGGACCAGCCCAACCGCTCTACTGGATATACATCCTTCTTCATGGTGTACGGTGCGGAAGTAGTGTTACCCTGTGATATTATTCATGACTCACCTCGAGTGCGTATGTATGAAGAGAGAGAAGCCGAGCTTGATCGGCAGGACAACTTAGCTGCCTTGGAGGAGGAGCGCGACGTCGCCAAAGCCCGTTCCGCATTTTATCAACAGCAGGCTCGCGGGTATCAAAGCAGAGAAGTGAGGGCAAAGATGTATAATGTTGGTGAACTCGTTCTACACTTGCTGGAGAAGAAAAAGGACAAAGTCAAGCCCAAGTGGGAGGGTCCCTTCATCATTGACAAAAGTTCTCACCGGAGGAGCATACCGCCTACGTGATGCGTCAGATAATCACCTGGAGCCGAACCCCTGGAATGCGGCCAGACTACGACGATTTTATGCCTAACACCGAACTCTGTGTTCATTTCCTCCCTCATGTTATTACCATCATTTATTTTTTTCTCTCTTTGTCTTTTACCTTTTTCGTTTTCTCTTTAGCCTTACGGCTTTAGTGCGGCTAGACCATCCCTACCTGACGTGTACATCTCTAAATATGTACATTCATCATACCTGGGGCTTCTCATACAGAAGCTTGTGACTATTCTTCGAGCATCAAGCTCAGCACATATGTGTTCCTTTTTTTCATATGTACCTTTTCTTCGCCACTATATGCATCGATATGACTTAAGTTTTGGCCAAGGTGGGTTGCTTGGCTCCTGTGCTTATGCCCTACGTTCCCGTTAGTTCGGCTAGGGCATAAAGGGAGCACCTCTGCGATTGTTACTGCCAGGTCATCCGAATGTGTACCTTAGACTGGGTGAAACCGAAAGCTAGCATTCTTAAGGGAATATTCGGTCGGCGAACTAAAGGTGTTTCCACATTCACTCCATTGTTAACCCCAGATGTTACTTACTCTATGATTTTATCAATCACAGTTCGGACATGCACATTAACATGCATGCACTCCCAGGGAAAGGAAACCTTAACAGAACTATTCTCTCTGGAAGATGTTTCTTACATAATGTAATGTAACATAACTAGCCGGATACACATTGTCTGTTTGAGCAATTATGACCCCTACGCCTGTTGTCGTGGAATTGTCACGACAGATGTCCTAGTGTGAGGACTTAGTCGTGAGGCCAACGCATCTATGTGGTAGCTTGAGAGGGGTTGAGCGGAATCGAGAGACACAACGCAAAACAAGGATTTAGACAGCTTCGGGCCCCGGGAAACATCATCCGGTAATAACCCTACTTGCTATTTGTGGCTAGGTCTCATTATGATCATGAGGAAGTCGTTGTAAACCGGCTCTCCCAGTTATCCCTAACCCTTAAGATTGTTTCTTCTTACTTGTTCCTCTTTGGGGAGCCCTGCCCCTCCTTATATAAGTTGAAGGGGCGGGTTACATGTAGAGTCTAACTCGGACTTAAGACTTAACTATTCTGACTTATCTTCATGGGCTTCTTAATATCTTGGGCTTCATAACGTCTCGGGCTTCATAACCCTTGGCAACCCAGTTATCACTGTCTGTTGGGTTATGACTGGTGCCGGTTTATGATGGTCTGCCGGTTTATGATTGTCTGCTAGGTTATCATCTGACTTAACTCCTGCCAGGTTATCATCTGACTTAACTCCTGCCGGTTTATCACCTGCCTTAACACTTGCCGGTTTACCACCTGCTGGTTTACCATCCGTCCTTGCCATCTGCCTTAACTGTCTGCCGGTTTACCAAGTCCCAGCCGGGTTATGACTCTGGCCGGGTCATACCGCGGGGTATATCCTCGACATTAGCCCCCAGTTTAATTTGGATTTATCCATGTTAAACTGATCCTGATCATCCTTAAGTCCTTGTCATTTCCTTCTTCTAGAAAATCCGGGTCAATAGGCCAGCTTCATAATCAATTTGCTGACATTAGTTTGTCACAGAGAAATATTGTGAAGAATAACTCTGACTCAGATCCTAATGCTTTAACAAAAATATTGGTCTTTGAAATACTCATCTGACCTTCAGCCGGTTTAAGAATGTAGAACTTGCTGATTTATCATTGCAACCATTACCGGTTTATAAATATTGATAGCACCGGGTCATAATTGTAGTTAACATCACGCTTGAAAATATACCTCCTTTGTATGCATATCACTTGTAGCCCCCAAGTCTTAAGAAGGGAGCGTAGTAACTGCTTAAGACTTGCTTCAATATAAATATTACAATCCTGAAGAAATCATAATTGTTCCTCTTAGTCACTAGTCAAAATTGAATATTCCACATATGTAGCCCCCAAGTGCCGGGTTGTCATGCTTGCAACAACCTGGGACTTGAAACTGCCTTATGCTCATAAAAAACTTCAACCAGTGTAGCCCCCAAGGGCCGGGTCATTATGCAATAATGAGCAGGGACTTTATAAATATGATCATGTAAACTTTGAACAGCAACGTGTAGCCCCCAAGGGCCAGCTCAGTAAGATAATATTGAGCTGGGACTTTATATATGCTTCATTGAAAATAATATCATATGATGCAACCCTCACCATGGGGCTTGAACCCACGTCCACAAGGTTAAGAGCCTTGTGCTTTACCAACTGAGCAGTGGACCCTCAATATAATGGATTAAAAACTTTGTACCTTGAATTGTTGACAGGAGCAATTGGTAGCCCCCAAGGGCCGGCTCATTACGATGTGATGAGTCGGGTCTTTCAATAAGGTGAGCAAATAATGACTTTGCATTAGCCCCCAAGTGTCATGGTGCATGCTTGCAGCGACATGAGACTTGTGTATTTGATGTAATCCCAATTTGAATAATGTAGCCCCCAAGTGCTGGGTCGTAAGCCTACAACGACTCGGGACTATTCTTTCAATTGTAGAATAAATCATATCCATTGATAATATGATAGCCATTGCGCTAAAGCGACTTTGAAAACCTTAATCATAATACTGGTTATTGATAACCATAATAAAATCCAGCCGTGTTGGCTATTAAAGATTTTGAATAATATAACCTGTTTTGAAAACCGATTCCTGCCATATAAATCGGTATATCCATGCACATATGATACATGCTTTGATGATGTAATGATGATGCAACGTATGATGCAATATATGATGATGTATATGTATGATCAAGAGGGTTTAAGCTATGGTTCGGATACGACCAGAGTCCACAAGTAGTCATAATTGTGGCATTGCGCCGATCAAGAGGTGTAGCTATGGTTCGAATACGACCAAGCCCCCAAGTGATTTCCCTGATGCCCTTATGCTGATCAAGAGGGTATAATCTATGGTTCGGATACGACCAGAGCCCCCAAGTGATTTCCCTGGTGGCTTTAAGCCTATCAAGAGGTGTGACTATGGTTCGAACATAGCCCCCAAGTGATATTATGAGCTGTGCTCAAGGGATACCCATGTTTGAGCCGTGCTGTGCAGCAAACTCTCTTTGCCCCCTTATGATAATATTGGCTTGATAGCCGGATTACCGAAATAACCAGAGCTGTACTCTTATGATAATATTGGCTTGATAGCCGGATCAAGAGGGTAGTAATACTATGTTCTCTCGGTGAATACACCTATGTTTGAACAGGAAGCCTCCAAATGATATTGCGAGCTGTGCTCAAGGGGCACCTATGTTTGAGCTTTGCTTCTGCAACAGACTCTCTTTGGTCCCTTTAATTTTTCCTGAGAACTCGAACTTGCGAGAGATTACTCTTTTTGTACCGGAAATTCTTCAACCGGCTACTGAGAGTTTCAAAGCTTTGTGGGAGATAGCTTTCCCTTGAGCCGGATCTTAAACCGGAATGCTTCTTTTTAAGCCGAAAATTCACGGACTTTAAATTTTCGCCAATATGGCGATTTAGGGTCCTGCATTAGATAAATTTGCAAGCCGGAGTAATTGCTCTTTTACAGAAAGCAATATATAATATAAAAATATACTGGATGGATTTCACCTGATATGCCAGGCCAGTAGTTATCCACCACGGAGTTGATGATCAGCATGGTGAAGTAGAAATCAATCATGGGTGAGTCCACCATAGGAGCAGACAGATGAGTCAGCCGTGGCGTTGTAAACCGGTGCGGACGAGCAAGTTATCCTCCGCATTGTAAGCCGGTGCGGACGCGTGAAGAGGCCGCGAGGGCGGACGGGCGAGTGGTCCGTGGCGTTGTAAATCGCTGCAGACGGGCGAGTCAATCGCAGGTGCGGTATGCCGCGTGGACGGCGAGTCAATCACGGGCGCAGTCCGAGCGAGTTGAGGTGGATCGAGCTGCACGGGCGGCGGCTTGCACACACCCGTTCAATAACAAGTAGGCACGGATGCCAGTGGATGGTAACACATACTCCATAGGCACAATATGGCATCACCTTTATAATAAATCATAGCCCTACAAAAATATATTGTGAACCAGAATAATTGTTCTTTGGAAAAACAATATGTGTCAATTGGATACACTTAAAGGGATATCACCTGATTCGTCCAGCAACAGATGATCCCTTGCATGGTGCCATGGTACGGAAGAACTGGCTGGGCAGCTCAATTTGGGAAGAAGCGGCTCAAAGTCAGCAGCAGGGGCATCTCCGGTTGATCGGAGGCGGCTTGGCTGCTGAGGAAGGGTGGTTCATCTAGGCCGACAGAGTCAGAGCAAGGGGGGGGCCGCAGTTTAAGCGGACACGTCCCTGTTCGCCTCGTAACTGTTTCTGCACCCTTGTCCCCCACGGTTGTTCTCTTCTTTCTTTTCTTTATTCGCTGATAGGCATGAGGATCTTATAATAACCATACAAAAACAACCCGGCAGCCTTTTGACCTATGTAATAACTCAATCTGAAAGCAATTTTTCAGCCAACAGGGTTCTAATGACCATCTTCTGATCCTCCATTTTGACAGATACTAATATGTTGATCCATTCTTTCTCTGTTTCATCCAGGGCACCTGGCTTCACTTCCATGCCACAGGCTTCCATCATGGCTGGTCGGGGAGTCAAAGGCACGGTTACGGCCACATGGCGCAGGTGGCTCAACACATCTGCGAGCCTGCAATGGTGAGTCGGCAGAGATTTACACAGGACGACCTCGCAACATGGCCGGTTTGAAAGCGCTCAAGCAACGCTGCAACTCGGAAGAGGGGCGACTCAGGCGCGCGGGCGCAGAGATCAGCAACGGCAATCAGCATAGGCAAGGCAGGCCGGTTCGTGCGTGGCGGACATAGGCCGGCTCGTGAGCGTAATCAAGGCGGGGCGCGACTGAGGCAGAGCCTGTCCAGCGCACCCGTGATTCGAAGTGGGGGCGCTGGCGGGTTATGGTCCTAGCGGGGGCGGTTTGACCAGTGTGGTTGAGCAGCGGGGATGCGACATAACGACGAGCGGCTCAGAGGGAAGCAAGCACTGCAGAGGCGAGCGCAGCGTGATGCGCAAAAAAGTAAAAAACGGCGGCCGTGGCCGGCCCAAGGCGCAGCCAGCGACAGCGGTGGTGGCCCGACGTAGAGGTGAGGCCGGCGCGGCATGCAGGTCGAGGCGGATTAGCGTCGGCGGTTCACCCACAGGGTTGTAGAGTTCGCGACTCAAGCCGGGCGTCTGCTGCGGAATCTGCGGCAATAGCTCAAGGGCAGTACGCTCACGAGACCGCGGTCGAGGTGGACTCCATGACCCAGAGCAGCGGTTTATGGCACGGGAGCAACGAGCTAAGGCCGAATAGCTCAAGGAGGCTTGGAACGCGGCGGTATGAACGGCGGAGGCAGAGATAAGCCAGGGGCCACAGGTGAGGCGGCATCGGAGCACAGCAGCCAGCGTGCGCGGACGGGTCCATGGCAAAAGCAAACCAGGTGGCTTGAAGCGCAGCTGCAGCTGAAGAATCCGGGTTGTGGTCTCGTCACAACGCGGCAGATTCGTCGTGCAGCCGTGAGGGCCGGCCCGACGCGCGGCAGCGGAGGCTTATTCAGAAGTTGAGGCAGCCCATACTAATGGACCCTCACTCGAGGTGAGACCACGACAGATGATACGGCAGCTCGGAGACGAACCGGTGGCGGCGACTCCTAGAGTAACCCGGAGCGGAGGTTACGCACGGTGCGGGAGAAACCGGCGGTTCCCGCTCGGGGTTGTGCGAGCACAGCAGCGAGGCAGAGAAGTGCAGTCGACGAGGCGTGGAGGCGTGTGAACCGGAAGCCGGGATAGAGGCACGTGGGGCAAAGGCGGAGTTGATCGGCTCACCGGCGACCCAGCTCACTGCAGGAGCAGAGGCGGAGGCACAGATTATGAACTCCCGTGTCAGCCCAGCACGGTTGAGCCATGGCGGGAGTGATGGAGTGGCGCAGGTGAAGCCGCAGGACCCTGCTCCAGGGCGGCTCGCAGTCGGAATTGATCGGCGAGGCAGCGATTTTTCGTATGAGGTCACAGAGTAACAGATCGGGTTGTGGCCTTCTCTTTGGTAGCAATGGCAGCTCGCAATAAAGGCAGGCCGCGGTGGTGGTTTATATGTGAAGAAGTACTCGGCGAGTCAGCGGAGCAGGAGGTCGCAAAAATCCGGGCGGTTTGGCCAGCTCGGGTGGCTCGGAGACAGGTCGAACGGTGAACCGGCGGCGGCTCTGAAGCGGACCGGGTTGGATTACCGCAACGCCAGTGATGGAGGCGGCTCGCTGGTGTGGCCACGGCAGGACCAAGTGGGGGCAACGATCCCAGCGGTGGCTCAAGGCGGTTCACAAAGCAGGCCAACATCACGGCAGCTCACGGCAGCGAAGTGCCTGAGGACGAGGTGGAGCGGCGACCTTAACAGAGGAGACACTCGGATCAGCGAGATGAGCAAAACGGCCAGCGACTTGAGGTTGCACGAGAGATAATCCGGCAGTGGCTCGGAGGTGCTATTCGGAAGAGCGGCGACTCCAGATTGTCAACACAGGGGCGGTTCATGGCCCAGATAACAGCGGTTTAAAGCGGCGGAGGACTGCAGCGGGCTATCTGAATCTGGGTCTCCCACGTTGCCATAACCCGTTGCCAAGTCTGATTCCGGGTTGTTTGATTGTAATTTCAGATGAGATCGGTGAGTTGCGGTGTTGGCGGTTCAGAAGCGATGATGAGACCGTGTTGACTTCGATTTGTAGCAGCGCAAGAGAACCGGCGATAGCGGCTCGGGATGACTCAGAGTCAGGCTCTCCGGCCAATGTGTATTTTTTTTTGATATACTAAAGCTTTTGACCCTCAGAAACGTATGGTTTCCCTGTCCTCTGAACAAGTGCCTGATCAAGTTTTCCATTGGTCTTGGCGATTTTTCAATAACACGTTTGGCGAAATAGCTTGTAACTCTAATTTCCTTAAACCTTAAATCTCACAACTCTTCAACTTGAACTGATCAGTCTTTGGAGTTGATATAGATTCTTCCAAAACTGGCTCCTCTTTATCCAGAAAATTGCAAATTTCTCAATCCTTGCGAGAGATCCCTTCAAGAACTCAACACCACCGTGCACATGGCTCCACGATGGGCGTCAATTGTCGTGGAATTGTCACGGCAGATGTCCTAGTGTGAGGACTTAGTCGTGAGGCCAACGCATCAATGTGGTAGCTTGAGAGGGGTTGATTGGAATCGAGAGACGCAATGCAAGACAAGGATTTAGACAGCTTCGTCCCCCGGGAAACATCATCTGGTAACAACCCTACGTGTTGTTTGTGGCTAGGTCTCATTATGATCATGAGGAAGTCGCCGTAAACCGGCTCTCCCAGTTATCCCTAACCCTTAAGATTGTTTCTTCTTACTTGTTCCTCTTTGGTGAGCCCTGCCCCTCCTTATATAAGTTGAAGGGGCGGGTTAAATAACCAGTCCAACTCAGTCTTAAGACTTAACTATTCTGACTTATCTTCATGGGTTTCTTAACATCTTGGGCTTTATAACGTCTCGGGCTTCATAACCCCTGGCAACCCAGTTATCACTGTCTGCCGGGTTATGACTGGTGCGATTTATGACGGTCTGCCGGTTTATGATGGTCTGCCGGTTTATGATTGTCTGCTAGGTTATCATCTGACTTAACTCCTGCCTGGTTATCATCTGACTTAACTCCTGCCGGGTTATCATCTGACTTAACTCCTGCCGGTTTACCACCTGCCTTAACACTTGCCGGTTTACCACCTGCCGGTTTACCGTCCATCCTTGCCATCTGTATTAACTATCTTCCGGTTTACCATCCGCCGGTTTACCAAGTCCCAGTCGGGTTATGACTCCGGCCGGGTCATACCGCGGGGTATATCCCCGACACCTGGTTTCCACGCATACCCCGGTATATTCTATCGCTACGGTATTCGGAAACACTCCAAACCTTCGGATCAAGAGGTTGAAGCGAAAAGGTCGGCGATGACAATTGTCTTTATTATCCAGCTAGAAGGAAAGTACATAGTAGCTTACGACTCAAACACTTCCTCCTCTATACTGTCCAAAAGGCGGTCTAATTTACAATCTTGTTGGGAATATTTGGTGGCCACCTCTACTTGGTCATATAATAAACTAACAGGAATTTCTTCCCCATTCGGCCCTAGTGGTACGACACGAGGCATGTGATTAGGATCCAGCTTGGTATATCGCGTCTTCACCATGGCCCAGGCCTCTCGCGCACCCTCTCGACAGGCCGATATCTTCCACAGCCGGACACGCCACCGCGCTCCCTTGAACAGCTCTACTAGCTTCTCCATGCTTCCTGGAGGGGAGTCGGATGGCCATAAGGCCTTGGCTACACTCCGCATCGCCTGTCGAGCTTGCTCGTGCAACTGCAATAGCCCTTGCAGAAGATCACTTGATGATCCGGACACCTCCTCTTCGGGGCGGTTCGTCAATACACCTCTAATTACAGCTATATTAGCCACCGTTACCTCCAAACTGTTATAAGATAAAAGCGGCCACGTACTGAATATGTCGCCTCGGAGCTTCTTGTTCTCTTTCACAAAATCCGGTAGCTGAGCTCGCACATCTTTCAGTTCTTCGCCCAGTTTGGCGTTTGAATCCTGGAGTTTCTTTTTCTCCTCAACGACTTTTGTCAATACACGCTCGCTCGCTGCTAGTAGCTTTTTAGCTCCGTGTCTTCGCTTCGAGCGGCGTCCAGCTGCTCCCGTACTTGGTCTAACGACCCAACACACAGATAAGTACCCAGATTCACATTATCGGTGTATCATTATGAATTTTCGATAGAGGGAAATATTACTGGGAGATGCCTTGTATTTCTCCAGTTCGGCATTGGCAGCAAGCAGCTGGCGCTGACACTTTTCTAGTTCCTGAGCTAGCTGGGTGTTCTTCTCCGTAAGCACCTGGTAGTACATTGATCCTTGAATCAGTTGTTTCAACTCCTTTAAGTCTCGAGGGCTACTGGCATATGGTTATCATAGTCAGACAAAACAAATTTACCTACACATCTTTCAAATGTTGCTTTGTGGCCCTATTAATTCCATCTCGAGCAGCTCGGATGTATGCATCGCCCGAGTTGAATGCGTTAAATGACTCTTCTGAAAAGCCAGGGTCTTGTAAAATGGCCCGGCGGCGCCGATGATTCATGGCACTCTCCACTTCCGAGTTGGTGACGGATACATCGTCCGAGTCCTCGGCTGGAGGACAGTCCGGCGTCGCCCCCGCATCAGCCCCCGTCTTCACGGCAGGATTTGAATCCTGGCTGCGGGAAGTACGGCCGCTTGAACGTCCGGATATAGTCCGACGCACCTTTCTCCTGACACATGGAAAATGGGAAGGTCACGGTTGGACGTGACTGCTTAGGTGCATGTTGGCGAATTCGTACCTCTTCGATGAAGGTACGGCTGTGTCTTCGTTTGCTTTCCTCTTGGAAGACTCGCCCGGAGTAGGGGACACCCTCTTCGGAGGTAACCTTGGAGCGGTACGTCATGCCAAACCCTTCCACTTTTGAGCATAGGGTAGTGCGGTGGGTAAGAAGGAAGGATAGGTTTCTTTTGAATAAGGTGTCTTCGGATCACTTACATGTGAAGAAGGAAGGATGCCGGGGTAATCGGCGATAATAGGTACATATGTACTATCGTAGCTCATCTGATAGAACGTTCCCTCCTCAAGCTCCACGAATATGTCCGGATCTTCTTCATATCCGGGGTCAAGATCCCGGTTGCGATTCTCCGGCTGAGGGGCAGGGTCATGGATCCCCTCGATAGCCTTTCGCCATTCCTGTTATGAGCAGATAAGATGCTGCCTGTCAACAAATGATCCAAGGACAAGATAAATTAAGTGAAGCCGAACCTTACCCAGTTGGGAGGATTGTACATGGAAAGTCCATCTCGATGTTGGAGACGGCTGAACTCCTCCTTCTCCCCTTTATACAGCTCGGCCAGGATCTTGGCTAGAGCGGCGGGGGTCTTCGGGCCGTTCCGGCCATAACGTGAGGCGTCGTCTTCTCCGTTATAGCGCCACATGGACAGTCCTCGGTATTGAAGTGGATGGACCCCCCGTGTTATGGAAATTGCCATCACTTCTACTATTGACAATCTGGACTGGGCTAGCATTTTAATGTTGCCCAGTAGCAAGGTGATGTCCGCGCTATCCTCTTCCTCGAGGCTCCGAGGACGCCAGCTGTGGTGCTTCTTCAACGGAGCATTTGAAAACTCGGGGAGGCCTATGCGGACGGGGTCGGGTAGAGCGACGTCGTCAATGTAGAATCATTAGGAATACCACTCTTCGGGAGCTTTCTTCGGCGTGCCGGACAGATATCCGATCCCGGCAATGCGCCACACTTCGGCTCCTCCCACTTCAAAGATTGATCCACCTTGATTGCGAGGGACGAGGCAGAATAGTCTTCTCCATAAATCAAAATGGGCCTCGCAACCCAGGAATAGTTCGCATAGGGCGACATAACCCTCAATGTGGAGGATGGAGCCGGGGGTAAAATTGTGCAGATGGAGGCCGTAGTACTCCAGCAGCCCTCGGAGGAATGGGTGAATTGGAAACCCCACCCCCCTCAGCAGATAGGGGACAAAGCATACCCGTTCTCGCGCAGACGGATTGGGTGAATCCTCTGCCTGGGTTTTGCCGTTGAAGGAGGCCAACCCTGCTCGAACAGGGACCAGATCTGCTGGAGGGAGAAATCCCTGTGTTTGCAGCTTTGCCAATTGGCTATGGGGCACAGAGCACCTCTCCCACTCGCTTCTCTCTGGGTTGGAACGAGAAGAGGAGCTAGGGTTGTTGGCCATGTTGGAATGGTCCCGCCTGGCGGTCTCTGAGGATTTTCTCCGCTTGGTGCCAAAGGGATCTGAGATCCAATCTCTTTAAATAGATACTCTTCCTTACTGGGCTGGGGTGTTATTTGCAAAAAATACCCTGACTGTCCGCATTCGCTTGACACATGGAAAACGAGGACATTAAGCGCGCAGAAGCCGAGGGGAGACATCGAATCTACGGACGAATACACTACTTAAGGGAGGAACCCACCTTGCAATACCGAAGATAATCCGTGTGCCGAACACCTTGCTATTCAAGACTGGTTCGGGGGCTACTGAGGGAGTCCTGAACTAAGGGGTCCTCGGGCGTCCGGCCTATTATCTATGGGCCAGACTGATGGGCTGTGAAGATATGAAGACCGAAGACGGTGCTTGTGTCCGGATGGGACTCTTCTTGGCGTGGAAGGCAAGCTTAGAGAACAACTATGAAGATTCCATATCATGTAACCAACTCTATGTAATCCTAGATCCCCCCGGTGTCTATATAAACCGGAGGACTTAGTCTGGATAGGGGACACTCAATACCTTAGTCATACAAGCTAGACTTCTAGGGTTTAGCCATTACGATCTCGTGGTAGATCAACTCTTGTAATACTCATATTCATCTATATCAATCAAGCAGGACATAGGGTATTACCTCCATCAAGAGGGCCTGAATCTAGGTAAAACTTCATGTCCCTTGTCTCATGTTACTATCAACCTTAGACGCACAGTTCGGGACCCCCTACTCGAGATCCGCTGGTTTTGACATCGACAACCACCCCGCGCTGGCCTCCATCCTGGACAAAGAGGGCGACCACACTGGTCATGCTGTAGCAACCCGTGAGGTCAACGCCCTCGACTCGTTGTGGCGAGGACGAGTGCGTGCCCACCAAGAACAACCCCGTCTGGGTGTTCCGCGGTGGCACACGATGTGAAGAGGACATCGATATCGATGGCATCAATGGCACCTGAGCAACGACGCATCCGCCTCCCCATCTGTCGAGTATGACACGCGGTCTGGGATGTCCACCTGCACGGTACAAGCACCATCGTGGCCGCCATTTTCCACACTAGGGGACAGAGATGGCGTCAACCTTGACCACCATGTCGCCACTCGAGCTCGGCATCAAGGAGGTCGGGGCCATGGCCACCGCCTCACCGCACGGTCTCCAACAGCCACCCCTGCTCGACCACTGCTAGAAGAGAGACGGAGACAAGGGAGAGCAAGGAGAAGGGAGAGAACATGCAAGAGCACGACGCGGCCGAAGCCATGCTCAGGAGTTAGAACATACTCTTTCTATGCTCCTGTGTGCCGTCCGCACGGTCACCACCAGCCGCAACTGCCTCGCTTATGGGCGCCTTGCTGCTCGTCGACGGCGAGCAATGACGCCCTTGGTGTGAGCTAGTGTGTCTCATGCTCAACCACCAGCGCAAGGTGGCCGGATTTGAGCTCAGTGCATCGCTGTCGGTGTGGAAGCCGAACGCACACAACGTGTTCGACAAAATGTATCCCATGGAGAAAGATAAAGATTAGATGAGGTTGTAGTCAACTCGAGCTGTTTGAGTCGAAACTAGGACAGGTCAGCTCAATATAGTTTGGTTTCTAGTTTTGGACCAAAATTATTCAGTTTTGAGACATGAGGGACCATTTGTAGACTTTTGGTAAATTTGAGAGACTAAAAACATACGGAGGGACCATAGTACTTTTCTCTAAAAAAACTATGTTCAAAGGTTACAGAATCAGCACAACTGGCAAACACTCAGACCATTTACGTAGTTGCAGCATCATCTCAAGTTCAACTAGCAAATGTTCCGATCAGAAGTACATATTTACACAGTTACGTCATCAGCGCAACTAGCAAACATCCCTAGCAGAGTTACAGCAGAATGAACAACGATTTACACAGCTGAACTAGCAGACTTTTCGAGCAGGGTTACAGCATCATCAGCAGAGGCTTACTTCCATCATCATCTCAAACAACTAACATTAGCGGTAGAGTTACAGGCATCAACAGAGTTGCCGATATGGACTGCCACCTCAAATTGTATTATGTTCGAAGGATACACCATCACCACAATTGACAAACACCCGGAGCAGAGTTACAGCAGAGTAAGCAAAGATTTACATTGTTGCAACATTCCAAGCAGCATTATCAGCAGGAGCATCTCAAATGCAGTAGCAAATTTTCCTAGTAGAATCAGCAATGATTTATAGAGTCACAACACCAGCTCAACTAACATTCGCCATTTGGAGGAGGATTACATCATGGGCACCAAAACTGCAACATCAGTGGTATTGTAGGCATAAGCATAAGGAGGTCAGTCACTGCATCTTCAGGCATGCAGGGCAGCACCGCACCATCAGCCCACCGGGCACAAAGCTCTGGAAATATGGTCTTGCTTGGAATGCAATGAAGGTTCGCAGGAGAGTTACCACCTCACAGGGATAAGGACACCAAGCACGCTGGATATATGGCCTAATCCACCATTGCACCCTGTAGGCAGAAGCGCCAAGTCGCGCGCTGAATTAGCAAGCAAGCCAACATCGTAAAGGCATGGGAAACATGCAGCCCGGCTGACAACAAAATCTCTATAGGCCAAAGGAAGGTCAACCGGGGAAAGAAAGGCCTTGATGAGGCAAGCAATGCCATACGCCCCATGTACTGTGACCTAGACCGTATTGGGGCGGTGGGTCACTCCAAAGGAAGCTAAAACGCAAGCCAATTGACGGGGGCACATGTATGCATCTTCATCAGCACCGTCCAGCCTCAGGTTGAAGCTGAATTGCCAGACTCGCCCATGCCCCAAGACCCCCTCAGCGTTCATGAACACTATGAGCAGATCAAACCTTTCAACATTGTCCATCACTTTCTTCATTCTCTCATAGTTGGACTGAGCTCCGGCAGAGGTACCTATTATGTCTTTGCGATGCGGTAAGAGTACCTAGCACAGAAGTTTAGATAGCATTGATTAGTCAGTCAGCTGTGACTAATCAACAAGCATGTAAACACGAGTAAACCAACAAGCATGCATGAATTAATGAGTCAAAACTATTTTATTTCTAACTAAGAAAGACAGGAATCTACCTGCACTGCGATGAACTGAAAATTGTTCCCCACAAGGTTAGAGATCCGTGCTGCCTCCTCATCATAGTTCTGTGTCGTAACGTTTAAGACATTGATGCCAGAATCATTCACTGATTTCCCGCAAGTCATGAAAAGCTCTAGCTCCTCCAGACCAGATAGCAAACCCATTCTGGACACTATGTTAGTCTTGGATGAGATCTACACAATCTTGGTGAAGCAGCCAAGTGTCAGCAGAGCGTCGGACCCTACAAAGTGTTCCTCTCCTTGCCTCTATACACCAAGCAACTTTGCCAACTTGGTTAGCTTGCCAGCAAACCTTGGCTACACTAGCCGAGCAAGCAACTTGACATCATAGAACAATGGAAACTTGTCACGAAACACATGTAGAAATGTGAGCTTGTCCGAGGGAAATACTCCTCTGCCTCGGCAATAAGCAACCTGAGAAGGAATCCCACATCCCTGTCTCCATGGAAGGTGTCGTGGAATTTTCACGACAGATGTCCTCGTGGAAGGACTTAGTTGTGGAGCCATTGCGACGAGGTTAGCTTAAAGGGGTTAAACGGAACAAAGGACACGAGGAGCTTATACTGGTTCGGCCCCTTGCGGTGAAGGTAAAATCCTAATATAGTTTCAGGTGGTATTGCTAGGGTTTTGATTACCAGGGAGAGAATCTGCCTTGCCTGGCTTTCGATGTGTTGTTTCTTGCCCTAAGCCACTGCCGGGTCGTCCCCTTATATACATGGGTTAACACCCCGCGGCCTACAGAGTCCCGACCGGCTCATACAAACGTGTCCGGCTCGGTGACTTATCTTACATGCCTTACAATACCAGTCATACATACATGGCGGTTTGCACTTATGGGCCTTAAGCCGCCTTTGGGCTTGGCCCTTTAACAATCCTGTATTATGAATCACCATCTTCAATACACTCTTGGGCTTTAAGGAGATGAACCGCCATTGGGATATACCCGGCCCCTCCTGTGCGGGTTATATCCAATAGTCATATCCCCAACATTAGGCCCTAGGTTGATTTGAACTTGTTCATGTCAATCTTCAACACTTGGAAAAAATCCTTCTTCGTTTTCCTGTGAAATATTCTAACCCACCATGATGTCACCTCCTGAAATTGCGGTAACCCGCCATGACGTCACCTGTTATTAATACCACATACGACCCAAATCTTTAATAAATCTTTCCATTTAATGAACCTCCGAAAATCGAGGCGCCCGTGCCGTCACATATCAATTTTCTTGTCTCCTCGATTCCCGCACACGCCACTTATCCCTTCAGCCCTATAAATAGGGTCACGGGTCCTATTTTCATTCTCCCCTTTTGCCTTCTCGCCTTGCTCTTCCTCCTCGCAACGCTCCAGCGCGTCCGAGCTCTGCCGCCGTCGACCTTCGTCTCCTGCCTCGACTCCGGCCGCTGCATCACCCTGAATGGACCAGAACATCGCGGCGCCCCTCCGCTGTCCATCAGCGTCGGTAAGCCTTCCCCTTCCCTTTTGATAAATCCGTCTTAGGGCTTCCTTGTTCATCGTCGTTCATCACCGTTCTTCCTTCTCTTGCTTAGATTCATAGTTTTGATCTGAACAACGGCACCAATCTTGTGCGGTAGCAGCTTTAGCACTAGGTTTTTAATATCAGAATATATCCCCATTGCAAATAGATCTCATCTGGACATCCCCACTTTTCGGCCACCGCCACCTTAAAGTTAGATTTTATTTCATTTTTCTGAACAGATGCAGATCCAATCTTATAGCTTCAACTTGTGAAACATGTCTGTCCCAACACGTAGTAGAATTTGCTCTTGTTAGATTTTGAATATCCATGCTGGTCATGGCGGCTTACATCACCGGCTTACATTTACCCATATATCATTAGGCCCCATCTTAGCCGCCATTCCGACTATATACCGTAGCTTTTACTTTCGGCTTAAAGGAATGTATTAACTTAAATCGGCAAACCTTTCTTCTTTTTTAGGCTTCTTTGTTCACAATGCCGCCAAAGACAGTCACTTCATGTAACTGGGTTCCCTCCATCATTACTGAGGGCACACTCAAAGATTTTGTCAAAATCGGGTATTTGCCAGCCAAAAATGTCATGCATTCACGCGCCCCTGCTCCAAGCGAAGAAAAACCTCATCCCAAAGATGACGAAGTCTTTTGTGTTTACTAATCATATGAATCGGGGCTTCTCGCCACACGGTTCTAAATTTTTCCGAGATGTTCTGCACTTCTTTCAACTCCATCCTCAAGACATGGGACCCAATTCCGTGTCAAACATCTGCAACTTTCAAGTCTTCTGCGAAGTATATCTTCAAGAGGAGCCCAGTGTCGAACTCTTTAGGGAATTTTTCTATTTGAACCGCCAAAACGAGTTTACAAACGGGCCCAGCTTGGAACTTGGGGGAATTTCAATCCAATGAAAAGAGATGCCATCTTCCCTTATGCTCGCCTGCCGAGTCACCCCAAGGATTAGAACCAGACATGGTTTTACTGCAAGGATACCTCTCCGACTGACGAGAATCCATTGTCGCGTTATCGTGCTGAACGTCTTGACCCGAAGCATAATCTTACGGAAAAGCTCTCAGGCATTGAACGTAAAAGGCTTGCCCCCACAATTGCGAAGGTCAAGGCTTTGCTGGGAAACGGACTAACTGGCATTGGTTTGGTTTGGTGTTGGGTCTCGTGGCAAATCATACCCTTGAGCCGCCGACCCGGCTTAATGTGTACTTATATAGGCGATACAAAGGATCCATTACGTCACGGCCCCTTGCGTTTAACTGACGATGCAATTACCGAAATGACAAAAACCCTTCTGAATGAAGATACAGAAGACTGCAGTAAAGTGGGTCCGAACCCTTTCTGCACACTTAACCCGCCGCCAGATGTGAGCCTCTTAACTTACTTTACTTTCATCTCATCAGTTAGATATTGCACTAAGTCAATTTTACTTTCATCTCATCTGATTTTTGGAAGGCAAACTATGACCATCAAGCCGCCAAAAAGGCTAGGGCTTCCAAAAGAGCTGCCAAAAAACCGACCAAAAAGCATAAGAAGAAACCAAGTGCCTCTGAAATGTTTGAGCTAGATGATAGCTCTGAGTCGGAGGTATCCCTTTACTTCCTTGGCTCCTTATTCAATTATCTTATTGACTACTCTTAGGATGACATAGGGGCCAGCCAAGCAGTTGAAGAAGAGGTAACCATTATTCCCTCCGGCTCAGCATGTAACGCCCCGAGACCGGTGTGCCAGGTGTCGTCCAGTTATTCGCTGTTGTTGCCTTGTCATTGCTTGCGTGTCATGCATTGCATATCATGTCATCAGGTGCATTTCAGTTGCATACATGTTCACCTCATGCATCCGAGCATTTTTCCTGTTGTCCGTTTTGCATTCCGGCGCTCCTATCTCCTCCGGTGGTCATTTCTACCTTTCTTTCATGTGTGGGGATTAAACATTTCCAGATTGGACCGAGACTTGCCAAGCGGCCTTGGTTTACTACCGGTAGACCGCCTGTCAAGTTTTGTGCCATTTGGACTTCGTTTGATACTCCAACGGTTAACCGAGGGACCGAAAAGGCCTTGTGTGTGTTGCAGCCCAACACCCCTCCAATTTGGCGCAAAACCCACCTAAACCTCCTCCATCATCTTGGTCGTTCGATCACGATCGCGTGGCCGAAAATCGCACCTCATTTGGACTCTCCTAGCTCCCTCTACCTATATATATGTGGCCTCCCCCGAAATTTTTGCAGTGCAAACCCTAGATCCCTCCCTCTCCTCGCGCGCCGGACAAAACCCCGCTGACGGACATGTCCGCCCGCGACGTCTGCCACCTCCGCTGTCCAACCAGGAGCCGCCAAGTGGCGCCGCCAGTCCCTCCGCCGCCGCGGCCCGCGGAGCCCGTAGCGGGCCCACGCGGGCCCAAATCCGCCGCCGCCTGGTTATGTCGCCGCCGACCGCGTGCCGCCCCGCGCCTTCCGCCGCGCCGCCTTCCCCGACTATCGCGCCGCCGCCCGGAAACCGATGCCGGCCATCGCGCCATCGTCGGCACCGCTCCATCTCCGACAACCGTGCCGCCCCGTACTCCTCCAGCTCCGGCCATCGCCGGCAACGAGCGCCGCGTCGCGCGCCGACCCCGCCAGCAGCCATCCTCCGCCGCCCCGCGTCGGGATCCGGCCGGATCCGGTGAGATCCGGCCTGGATCCGCCATCTCCGGCGAAGTTCCGGCCAGATCCGCCGCCATCCTCGTTCTCCGCGCCGCGTTGACTTTTTCCGCGGGGTGAGAATTCCACCAAGTCCCCGAGTTTTCCATGTTTCATATGGCCATGATCATCATGCCATAACTCATCATCCGTAGCTCCGTTTTGCACGTTTAGCATATCAGAATGTTAGTCTCAGAGAGCACATCATTTCATCTCACTGCGTCATTTTCATTTGAGTTCATCTTGATGCCCGAAATGCTGTTGGAAGAGTGCTATTTGAGATAATTGTCAGATCTGCTGCTCCAATTAGATATTTGTCATTTTTCCCATGATTATTGTGTGCATGTTATGCCCCTGAGCTCTACATGTGTTTTGTTATATGCCATGCCATCTTTGCAGAGGTGCAACCCATGTATTTTTGTGATGTGTGTGGTGGCTAGCACAAGCTTGCAAAGTGGAGCATTCGTTAATGCTGATTTCAGGGACTTAGCATTTCCACTAAGTCCTTGAGCTGTTTATCTCAATATGCCTTATGTTCATGTTGTTTCCTAGTGATCCGTGCCTCTTTTGAGGATGATCAGTAAGGATGTTTTGTTAATCTTGTAGTGCTCTGTCCATCCATGTATTTTTTGGCAATTATGGAGCACCCTAGCTTGAGTCAATTGAGCTATACTTTTGCTATTTCGTGAATCTGGGCAGATTGTCTACTTCTTAGCGATTTTGCCGAGGATGTTGTAGTTGATCCGTGCATGCTATGTTATTGTTCTTGCCATGTCTAGCTTGTATTTTGTGAATTCTTGGTGGGTGTATGCTTTGTTTGTCATGACTTGCTCTGTAGTGAGTGCATCGAGCTCATAAACATGCCTACTTGATATCTGTTTCATGCTCCAGTTTTCACTAAGTCTGTGATCTGATTATGTTTTTGCCATGTTCACATGCTTGCAATGGTATTTTATGATCCCTTTTGGCTCAAGGTCAGTAAGGGACTTTTGTTAAGCTCTTTGAGTAGCTCCATGCCATGCTTTACCTTGCCATGTTCAGGTCCTGTAACATGTAGTTTTCATGCTCCGAAGAGTGCTATCCGGGCTGAAATTCCAGACAAGAGTTAATTTCACTAAGTCTGAGATCTGTTTACCTTTTGCATTTTGCCATGCTTGTTTGAACCTGTTAATGGATGAATTGGCCGTAGCTCAGTGCTAGTCTTTTGTTAAGCATCATGAATGGATCCCTGTCATGTATTTTGTTGCCATGTTTGGGTGCTGTAGCATGTTTATCTTGTTGCATTTAGATGGCTACTTGCTGTATATCGCAGACCGGTGCCATATTTGAATTGCTTGCCATTTCCAAACCGCAACTCCGATTCCGGCGTTCTTTATATCGTTTTCAAGCGATTTCACCTCACCTTTCCAGTGGCACACTTGGATTTCTAAGTTGATGCCAGGTTCATTCATCTCTTGTCAAATCTTGCATATGCATCGCATACTGCATCCCGCATATCATACCATGTTCATGTGTTGGTTGTTTACTATGTTGTGTGCTTCTTTCCGGTGTTTTATTCTTCAGGTTGATTCCGGTAACGTCGTGATTGTGAGGACCCGTTCATCTACGTTCGTTTGTCTTCTTCATGGACTCGTTCTTCTTCCTTGCGGGATCTCAGGCAAGATGATCATACCCTCGAAATCACTTCTATCTTTGCTTGCTAGATGCCCGCTCTTTTGCTATGCCTATGCTGCGATACCTACCACTTGCTTATCATGCCTCCCATATTGTTAAGCCAAGCCTCTAACCCACCTTGTCCTAGCAAACCGTTGTTTGGCTATGTTACCGCGTTGCTCAGCCCCTCTTATAGCGTTGTTAGTTGCAGGTGAAGATTGAAGTATGTTCCTTGTTGGAACATGGAGTTGTTGTTCCTTGTTGGAACATGTTTACTTGTTGGGATATCACTATATACCTTATTTAATTAATGCATCTATATACTGGGTAAAGGGTGGAAGGCTCGGCCTTATGCCTGGTGTTTTGTTCCACTCTTGCCGCCCTAGTTTCCGTCATATCGGTGTTATGTTCCTGTATTTTGCATTCCTTACGCGGTTGGGCTATTATGGGAACCCCTTGACAGTTCGCCTTGAGTAAAACTCTTCCAGCAATGCCCAACATTGGTTTTACCATTTGCCACCTAGCCTTTTCTTTTCCATTGGGAGTCGCGCTCCTGAGGGTCATCATTATTTTACCCCCCCCGGGCCAGTGCTCCTCTGAGTGTTGGTCCAAACTGTCAGCCGCCGGTGGCCACCAGGGGCAACTCTGGGCTGGCCTACTGGAAGTTTGCACAATCTGAGTGTGCCCTGAGAAAGAGATATGTGCAGCTCCTATTGGGATTTGTTGGCACATTCGGGCGGTGTTGCTGGATTGGTTTTAACTTGTCGAAGTGTCTTGTAGAACCGAGATACCGAGTCTGATCGGAATATCTCGGGAGAAGGTCTATTCCTCCGTTGACCGTGAGAGCTTGTCATGGGCTAAGTTGGGACACCCCTGCAGGGATTTGAACTTTCGAAAGCCGTGCCCGCGGTTATGGGCAGATGGGAATTTGTTAACGTCCGGTTGTAGAAAACCTGAAGTTGACCTTAATTAAAATGCATCAACTGTGTGTGTTACCGTGATGGTCTCTTTCCGGCGGAGTCCGGGTAGTGAACACGGTGTTGGAGTTATGCTTGACGTAGGTTGTTTTAGGATCACTTCTTGATCATACTTTCTCGAACGTGCTTTGCCTTCTCTTCTCGCTCTCATTTGCGTATGTTAGCCACCATATATGCTAGTCGCTTGCTGCAGCTCCACCTCATACCTTTTTACCTTACCCATAAGCTTAAATAGTCTTGATCGCGAGGGTGTGAGATTGCCGAGTCCCCGTGACTCACAGATACTTCCAAAACCAGCTTGCAGGTGCCGATGACTCCGTGCAGATGACGCAACCAAGCTCAGGAGGAGCTCGGTGAAGATCTTGTCCTTTGTGTTGTTTCGTTCTAGTTGATCAGTAGTGGTGCCCAGTTGGGGTCGATCGGGGATCTTTGTAGCATTTGGGGTAGTCTTCTTTTATTTTGGTTCCGTAGTCGGACCTTGATTGTATCTGGTTGATGTAATGCTTTATTCATGTAATTGTGTGAAGTGGCGATTGTAAGCCAACTATGTATCTTTTTCCCTTATGTATTACATGGGTTGTGTGAAGATTACCTCACTTGCGACATTGCTTTCAATGCGGTTATGCATCTAAGTCGTGCTTCGACACGTGGGAGATATAGCCGCATCGAGGGCGTTTCAAGTTGGTAATCAGAGCCTTCCCCGACCTTAGGAGCCCCCATTGCTTGATCGTTTTTAGCAGCCATTGTTGAGTCTAGAAAAAAATGTTTTGAGTCATTTAGGAATTATATATCGGAGAGTTTAGGAATTATTTTTACTCCCAAGTCTCCTCATCGCTCTGGTAAGGCATCCTGACGTAGGGTTTTGACTTTCTTCTCAAATTTCACTAAAAATTTTTTAGGATCATGCGGGTATCTTGGAATCGTTCCGATGGATTTGTGACGAGAACATTGTTCTTGGTGCCTCCTGTCATTTAGGGGTTGTGGCAGTGTCCCGGGGAGTTGAGCTCCGAGGTGTTGTCGTCACAATTTTATCGTTGCAGTTCTGGAATACCTGAGTTTAGTACGCCGACATCGAAAATCTCTTTTATGCAGTTCATTGGTGAGATAACCTCGACGCCACCCAGTACTAGGGCGGGAGTTCAGGAGTATTGCCATAACTCGTATAACGGATGCTTTTCGAAGGTTGAGGTAGATGATTTTCCGAAGGGTTCTTGGTTATGTGTTGAAGGATGGATACAACTGGATGTAGGATTTGCTAGTCTTGGGTGAAATATTATGCTTCCCCTGTATCCCCAACACCTAGTTGCATAACCGGAAAATTTCGAGAGTTTATAAGTGGGAATTCAAGTAGTTCTTAGGATATCTTTCCGACAGATGTATGATTTGAAATTGGGGTTCGACGTCTAGTGGTCCGCCTTTTCACGGTTGGTTTTACAGTGGTCTCGTTGTGTCTTAAAGAGTCCTTGGCTATGCTGACTTGGGGACGCTTCGTATGTCATGTGCACTGCCTTGTACATGATGGTGCTGTACGATCGAGCCCGTGTAGGCCCCACCACGAAAACTTCGGACGAAATCTCTATCATATGTTTGTTCCGGCTTATTCTGCAAGCCAATCCTTTTTTTTGTTTGGAGTTGTGGTATTCGAGTTGCTTCAATGTCAAGTGTTGATTCCATACCTTCCCCAAGCGGTGTTCTCATATTCCTATGTGAATACTAATCCCTCATGATAATCGAGATTGTCATGTCAATTCTTTTCAACCGGTGTGTTTCTCTTCAAGTGGATCCGATCATTTCAACAACCGCAAGATCAAGTATCAGTTCTTCTCAACGGTGTTTGTTTCATCCGTCTCCAAGTTGCCTTTGTTTTCCCGCCCTCCCACCCTTTTTTCAAGGACTCAGATGTCTTAATCAAGTATCCTTTATTCATATGAAGTCTCTCCATTCTTTTCCGTCAATGTTCTTATCCGGTGATTCTCAGGAAGATGTTAACGGAGCTTCTAGTTCATCATTCTTCGTTCTCTTTTATCCGATGAATTCAATTCAAGCTTTCGGTGTTGTTCATATTCTTTTCCGTATTTCAAATGTTTTCTCATACCGGTGCACCTTATATTCAGTCATTCCAAGCTCGTTATTCTATTGTTCCGGAGTGCTCAAGATATCTCGATGATTCGTGTTTTCCACTCTACATTCGTTCAAGCTCTTTCGAGGATGTTATCTCATTCAAGCCATTTAATCCAACTGGTGCAATCTCTGTTTTCAAGTAATCGTTCTACGGTGTTTCTTTTGAGTGGGCCCTAACCCACATGTCATTTTCCCAGGATCTTACCTGACTCTTCTTATTTTCCTGGAGCTATCCAAATTTCTTATCGAAGTGTGACGTAAAAATGAATTTACATCAGTCAGAGGGTTTCTCCAAGATCTTTCAAATTCTTTTCATCGTTGGCTCAACCTCCTCGTTTTGATTCTTCCGGAGTGCCTAAATAAGTCGTGATGGTATTTCTCGTCGTCATTCTCAGTTGGAAGACCGAAGAAGATTCTTCTTTCAACCTTGCTCCATTCTCTTCAAGATTCGTCACTCGAGATTGTTGCCATCCTCTCATAATTGTTTTTGATTGTCAGAATTCTTTTCACTCCTCTGGAGCAATTCAAGAGTCTTCTAAGTTTGTTATCCGGAGTCCATCAATTCAGGTTTATTCATTCTCAGATGTCATTTATCATTCTCCTATTTTACCGGTGCTTCGTTCTATTGATCTTTAATCGGCTCGTGATCTCTTTGTTCTCATGTTTCTAAATTCCTCTCAATCTTTGTTCATTTTATAATTCTTCCCGGTGTTTTCTTTATCTTTACTTCGATCGTTTTCAATTCTTACGGTGGTTCGTTCAAGATCTCTCTTCCGCATCAATTCATTCGTTCTTTTCAATCCCGACCGGTGATTTGTTGAAGACCTTCTCAAGTTGGCGCTATATCTGTCTTAATGCTCTCTACGAGAATAAGTAGTATGTCAAATCCGCTGCTTGTCATCAATTTAAATTGGCGAAGGATACGCACAATGTAATTCTTATTCTTGTTCCATCCAAGTGATTAATTCCTTATTCCGGAGGTGCATCATATCACATTCTGGGTTCGAGATGCTTTATCTTTTCTTTTCCCGGAGTTCCTAGCTCTCGCAATTACATCACCATGGAGATTCATTTAAATCATTGCAAGTCTTCACCTTGTGTTTCCATCTTCTCTTGCCTTCCGTTTGATCATTCCTTTGTTTACCGGAGTTCTCATGGAGGTTCTACATAATGGTCCATCAAGGATTTAATTCCTTCTTCAACTTTTTCATCGAGATTCTTTTCTAAGAAGCTCAAGCTTTCTTCATATTGTAATCCGGAGTGCAATTCTTTCTTCCGTATCATTGGAGTTGGTATTATGTCATTTTTGATAATTTGAGTTCATTTTTCATGATTCACATGTTGTCAAGAATGAAATATTTTTAAATCCATCAATCTCGTCATCGGAATTATCTTGGGTTATATTTCACCAAAGCCTTCCCTAAGGTTTGTTGCTATCCATGGCGCTTATAAAGGACCCAAGATCTTCTTTATCCTCCCGGTGGAAATATTTTTCTCGTCTCCTTGTTCTTATCAATCCAATTCTTTCCCCATGAGTGGCAGGTTGTCACCTCATATTTTGAGCTGTATTCCATAAGACCATATCAAGATTATTTTTTCGTTGTCGGTTTTTTCAACAACTCCGTTCTAGCTTCTGTTGTAAGCGTGCTACCTCGAGATCTTGTTTTCCTTCGTTCATCCCATTCCGTTCTTTCTTTTGTTCCGGAGGCATTGGGATGGTGCTATCTTCAACATTTCCTCTTGTTCTTGCCAGGACCTTGTTCTTTTCTTGCTTATACATTTAACCGGAGAGTTGTGCCCCTTTGTTCAAGTTCTTTTCGTCTTATCAAGTCTTGCATGTCTTTCCAAACGGAGTGTTGTTCGAATCTGTTCTTCCTTGTTTCCTTGTCCTAGCGGAGTGTTTTCGACTTTGTTCACCTTCGTTGTATTCTTTTCTTGAATTTGTTCAACCTCTCAAGGTTATTTGGTTTCACTCGTTTGTCAAAGGAGCAACTTAGTTTTACCTCTTCTCTTTCTCTTCCGTTGTCCCTCCGGTGCCATTCTAGATCTCGGGACAAGATCCTCTCGTAGTGGTGGAGTGTTGTAACGCCCCAAGACTGATGTGCCAGGTGTCGTCCCGTTATTCGCTGTTGTTGCCTTGTCATTGCTTGCGTGTCATGCATTGCATATCATGTCATCAGGAGCATTTTAGTTGCATACATGTTCGCCTCATGCATCCGAGCATTTTCCCGTTGTCCGTTTTGCATTCCGGCGCTCCTATCTCCTCCGGTGGTCATTTCTACCTTTCTTTCATGTGTGGGGATTAAACATTTCCGGATTGGACCGAGACTTGCCAAGCGGCCTTGGTTTACTACCGGTAGACCGCCTGTCAAGTTTCGTGCCATTTGAACTTCGTTTGATACTCCAACGGTTAACCGAGGGACCGAAAAGGCCTCGTGTGTGTTGCAGCCCAACACCCCTCCAATTTGGCCCAAAACCCACCTAAACCTCCTCCATCATCTCGGTCGTTCAATCACGATCGCGTGGCCGAAAACCGCACCTCATTTGGACTCTCCTAGCTCCCTCTACCTATATATATGTGGCCTCCCCCGAAATTTTCGCGGTGCAAACCCTAGATCCCTCCCTCTCCTCACGCGCCGGACAAAACCCCACCGACGGACATGTCCGCCCGCGACGTCCACTGCCTCCGCTGTCCAACCAGGATCCGCCAAGTGGCGCCGCCAGTCCCTCCGCCGCCGCGGCCCGCGGAGCCCATAGCGGGCCCGCACGGGCCCAAATCCGCCGCCGCCTGGTTCTGTCGCCGTCGACCGCGCGCCGCCCCGCGCCTTCCGCCGCGCCGCCTTCCCCGACTACCGTGCCACTGCCCGGAAACCGATGCCGGCCACCGCGCCATCGCCGGCGCCGCTCCATCTCCGACAACCGTGCCGCCCCGCACTCCTCCAGCTCTGGCCATCGCCGGCAATGAGCGCCGCGCGCCGACCCCGCCGGCAGCCATCCTCCGCCACCCCGCGCCGGGATCCGGTCAGATCCGGCGAGATCCGGCCCGGATCCGCCATCTCCGGCGAAGTTCCGGCCAGATCCGCCGCCATCCTCGTTCTCCGCGCCGTGTTGACTTTTTCCACGGGGTGAGAATTCCACCAAGTCCCTGAGTTTTCCATGTTTCATATGCCCATGATCATCATGCCATAACTCATCATCCGTAGCTCCGTTTTGCACGTTTAGCATATCAGAATGTTAGTCTCAGAGAGCACATCATTTCATCTCCCTGCGTCATTTTCATTTGAGTTCATCTTGATGCCCGAAATGCTGTTGGAAGAGTGCTATTTGAGATAATTGTCACATCTACTGCTCCAATTAGATATTTGTCATTTTTTCCCATGATTATTGTGTGCATGTTATGCCCCTGAGCTCTACATGTGTTTTGTTATATGCCATGCCATCTTTCCAGAGGTGCAACCCATGTATTTTTGTGATGTGTGTGGTGGCTAGCACAAGCTTGCAAAGTGGAGCATTCGTTAATGCTGATTTCAGGGACTTAGCATTTCCACTAAGTCCTTGAGCTGTTTATCTCAATATGCCTTATGTTCATGTTGTTTCCTAGTGATCCGTGCCTCTTTTGAGGATGATCAGTAAGGATGTTTTGTTAATCTTGTAGTGCTCTGTCCATCCATGTCTTTTTTGGCAATTATGGAGCACCCTAGCTTGAGTCAATTGAGCTATACTTTTGCTATTTCATGAATCTGGGCAGATTGTCTACTTGTTAGCGATTTTGCCGAGGATGTTGTAGTTGATCCTTGCATGCTATGTTATTGTTCTTGCCATGTCTAGCTTGTATTTTGTGAATTCTTGGTGGGTGTATGCTTAGTTTGTCATGACTTGCTCTGTAGTGAGTGCATCAAGCTCGTGAACATGCCTACTTGATATCTGTTTCAGCATGCTCCAGTTTTCACTAAGTCTGTGATCTGATTATGTTTTTGCCATGTTCACATGCTTGCAATGGTATTTATGATCCCTTTTGGCTCAAGGTCACTAAGGGACTTTTGTTAAGCTCTTTGAGTAGCTCCATGCCATGCTTTACCTTGCCATGTTCAGGTCCTGTAGCATGTAGTTTTCATGCTCCGAAGAGTGCTATCCGGGCTGAAATTCCAGACAAGTGTTAATTTCACTAAGTCTGAGATCTGTTTACCTTTTGCATTTTTGCCATGCTTGTTTGAACCTGTTAATGGATGAATTGGCCGTAGCTCAGTGCTAGTCTTTTGTTAAGCATCATGAATAGATCCCTGTCATGTATTTTGTTGCCATGTTTGGGTGCTGTAGCATGTTTATCTTGTTGCATTTAGATGGCTACTTGTTGTATATCGCAGACCGGTGCCATATTTGAATTGCTTGCCATTTCCAAACCGCAACTCCGATTCCGGCGTTCTTTATATCGCTTTCAAGCGATTTCACCTCACCTTTCCAGTGTCACACTTGGATTTCTAAGTTGATGCCAGGTTCATTCATCTCTTGTCAAATCTTGCATATGCATCGCATACCGCATCCCGCATATCATACCATGTTCATGTGTTGGTTGTTTACTATGTTGTGTGCTTCTTTCCGGTGTTTTCTTCTTCAGGTTGATTCCGGTAACGTCGTGATTGTGAGGACCCGTTCATCTACATTCGTTTGTCTTCTTCATGGACTCGTTCTTCTTCCTTGTGGGATCTCAGGCAAGATGATCATACCCTCGAAATCACTTCTATCTTTGCTTGCTAGATGCTCGCTCTTTTGCTATGCCTATGCTGCGATACCTACCACTTGCTTATCATGCCTCCCATATTGTTAAGCCAAGCCTCTAACCCACCTTGTCCTAGCAAACCGTTGTTTGGCTATGTTACCGCGTTGCTCAGCCCCTCTTATAGCGTTGTTAGTTGCAGGTGAAGATTGAAGTATGTTCCTTGTTGGAACATGGAGTTGTTGTTCCTTGTTGGAACATGTTTACTTGTTGGGATATCACTATATACCTTATTTAATTAATGCATCTATATACTGGGTAAAGGGTGGAAGGCTCGGCCTTATGCCTGGTGTTTTGTTCCACTCTTGCCGCCCTAGTTTCCGTCATATCGGTGTTATGTTCCTGTATTTTGCGTTCCTTACGCGGTTGGGCTATTATGGGAACCCCTTGACAGTTCACCTTGAGTAAAACTCTTCCAGCAATGCCCAACATTGGTTTTACCATTTGCCACCTAGCCTTTTCTTTTCCCTTGGGAGTCGCGCTCCTGAGGGTCATCATTATCTTACCCCCCCGGGCCAGTGCTCCTCTGAGTGTTGGTCCAAACTGTTAGCCGCCGGTGGCCACCAGGGGCAACTCTGGGCTAACCTATTGGAAGTTTGCACAATCTGAGTGTGCCCTGAGAAAGAGATATGTGCAGCTCCTATTGGGATTTGTTGGCACATGCGGGCGGTGTTGCTGGATTGGTTTTAACTTGTCGAAGTGTCTTGTAGAACCGAGATACCGAGTCTGATCGGAATGTCTCGGGAGAAGGTCTATTCCTTCGTTGACCGTGAGAGCTTGTCATGGGCTAAGTTGGGACACCCCTGTAGGGATTTGAACTTTCGAAAGCTGTGCCCGCGGTTATGGGCAGATGGGAATTTGTTAACGTCCGGTTGTAGAAAACCTGAAGTTGACCTTAATTAAAATGCATCAACTGTGTGTGTTACCGTGATGGTCTCTTTCTGGCGGAGTCCGGGAAGTGAACACGGTGTTGGAGTTATGCTTGACGTAGGTTGTTTTAGGATCACTTCTTGATCATACTTTCTCGAACGTGCTTTGCCTTCTCTTCTCGCTCTCATTTGCGTATGTTAGCCACCATATATGCTAGTCGCTTGCTGCAGCTCCACCTCATACCTTTTTACCTTACCCATAAGCTTAAATAGTCTTGATCGCGAGGGTGTGAGATTGCCGAGTCCCCGTGACTCACAGATACTTCCAAAACCAGCTTGCAGGTGCCGATGAGTCCGTGCAGATGACGTAACCAAGCTCAGGAGGAGCTCGGTGAAGATCTTGTCCTTTGTGTTGTTTCGTTCTAGTTGATCAGTAGTGGTGCCCAGTTGGGGTCGATCGGGGATCTGTGTAGCATTTGGGGTAGTCTTCTTTTATTTTGGTTCCGTAGTCGGACCTTGATTGTATCTGGTTGATGTAATGCTTTATTCATGTAATTGTGTGAAGTGGCGATTGTAATCCAACTATGTATCTTTTTCCCTTATGTATTACATGGGTTGTGTGAAGATTACCTCACTTGCGACATTGCTTTCAATGCGGTTATGCATCTAAGTCGTGCTTCGACACGTGGGAGATATAGCCGCATCGAGGGCGTTTCAAGTTGGTAATCAGAGCCTTCCCCGACCTTAGGAGCCCCCATTGCTTGATCGTTTTTAGCAGCCGTTGTTGAGTCTAGAAAAAAATGTTTTGAGTTATTTAGGAATTATATATCGGAGAGTTTAGGAATTATTTTTACTCCCAAGTCTCCTCATCGCTCTGGTAAGGCATCCTGACGTAGGGTTTTGACTTTTCTCTTCTCAAATTTCACTAAATTGTTTTTAGGATCACGCGGGTATCTTGGAATCGTTCCAATGGATTTGTGACGAGAACATTGTTCTTGGTGCCTCCTGTCATTTAGGGGTTGTGGCAGTGTCCCGGGGAGTTGAGCTCCGAGGTGTTGTCATCACAATTTTATCGTTGCAGTTTTGGAATACCTGAGTTTAGTACGCCGACATCGAAAATCTCTTTTATGCAGTTCATTGGTGAGATAACCTCGACGCCACCCAGTACTAGGGCGGGAGTTCAGGAGTATTTCCATAACTCGTATGACGGATGCTTTTCGAAGGTTGAGGTAGATGATTTTCCGAAGGGTTCTTGGTTATGTGTTGAAGGATGGATACAGCTGGATGTAGGATTTGCTAGTCTTGGGTGAAATATTATGCTTCCCCTGTATCCCCAACACCTGATTGCATAATCAGAAAATTTCGAGAGTTTATAAGTGGGAATTCAAGTAGTTCTTAGGATATCTTTCCGACAGATGTATGATTTGAAATTGGGGTTCGACGTCTAGTGGTCCGCCTATTCACGGTTGGTTTTACAGTGGTCTCATTGTGTCTTAAAGAGTCCTTGGCTATGCCGACTTGGGGACGCTTCGTATGTCATGTGCACTGCCTCGTACATGATGGTGCTGTACGATCGAGCCCGTGTAGGCCCCACCACGAAAACTTCGGACGAAATCTCTATCATATGTTTGTTCCGGCTTATTCTGCAAGCCAATCCTTTTTTTTTGTTTGGAGTTGTGGTATTCGAGTTGCTTCAATGTCAAGTGTTGATTCCATACCTTCCCCTAGCGGTGTTCTCATATTCCTATGTGAATACTAATCCCTCATGATAATTGAGATTGTCATGTCAATTCTTTTGAACCGGGGTGTTTCTCTTCAAGTGGATCCGATCATTTCAACAACCGCAAGATCAAGTATCAGTTCTTCTCAACGGTGTTTGTTTCATCCGTCTCCAAGTTGCCTTTGTTTTCCCGCCCTCCCACCCTTTTTTTCAAGGACTCAGATGTCTTAATCAAGTATCCTTTATTCATATGAAGTCTCTCCATTCTTTTCCGTCAATGTTCTTATCCGGTGATTCTCAGGAAGATGTTAACGGAGCTTCTAGTTCATCATTCTTCGTTCTCTTTTATCCGATGAATTCAATTCAAGCTTTCAGTGTTGTTCATATTCTTTTCCGTATTTCAAATGTTTTCTCATACCGGTGCACCTTATATTCAGTCATTCCAAGCTCGTTATTCTATTGTTCCGGAGTGCTCAAGATATCTCGATGATTCGTGTTTTCCACTCTACATTCGTTCAAGCTCTTTCGAGGATGTTATCTCATTCAAGCCATTTAATCCAACCGGTGCAATCTCTCTTTTCAAGTAATCGTTCTACGGTGTTTCTTTTGAGTGGGCCCTAACCCACAGGTCATTTTCCCAGGATCTTACCTAACTCTTCTTATTTTCCTGGAGCTATGCAAATTTCTTTTCGAAGTGTGACGTAAGAATGAATTTACATCAGTCAGAGGGTTTCTCCAAGATCTTTCAAATTCTTTTCATCGTTGGCTCAACCTCCTCGTTTTGATTCTTTTGGAGTGCCTAAATAAGTCATGATGGTATTTCTCGTCGTCATTCTCAGTTGGAAGACCGAAGAAGATTCTTCTTTCAACCTTGCTCCATTCTCTTCAAGATTCGTCACTCGAGATTGTTGCCATACTCTCATAATTGTTTTTGATTGCCAGAATTCTTTTCACTCCTCTGGAGCAATTCAAGAGTCTTCTAAGTTTGTTATCCGGAGTCCATCAATTCAGGTTTATTCATTCTCAGATGTCAGTTATCATTCTCCTATTTTACCGGTGCTTCGTTCTATTGATCTTTAATCGGCTCGTGATCTCTTTGTTCTCATGTTTCTAAATTCCTCTCAATCTCTGTTCATTTTATAATTCTTCCCGGTGTTTTCTTTATCTTTACTTCGATCGTTTTCAATTCTTACGGTGGTTCGTTCAAGATCTCTCTTCCGCATCAATTCGTTCGTTCTTTTCAATCCTGACCGGTGATTTGTTGAAGACCTTCTCAAGTTGGCGCTATATCTGTCTTAATGCTCTCTACGAGAATAAGTAGTATGTCAAATCTGCTGCTTGTCATCAATTTAAATTGGTGAAGGATACGCACAATGTAATTCTTATTCTTGTTCCATCCAAGTGATTAATTCCTTATTCCGGAGGTGCATCATATCACATTCTGGGTTCGAGATGCTTTATCTTTTCTTTTCCCGGAGTTCCTAGCTCTCGCAATTACATCACCATGGAGATTCATTTAAATCATTGCAAGTCTTCACCTTGTGTTTCCATCTTCTCTTGCCTTCCGTTTGATCATTCCTTTGTTTACCGGAGTTCTCATGGAGGTTCTATATAATGGTCCATCAAGGATTTAATTCCTTCTTCAACTTTTTCATCGAGATTCTTTTCTAAGAAGCTCAAGCTTTCTTCATATTGTAATCCGGAGTGCAATTCTTTCTTCCGTATCATTGGAGGTGGTATTATGTCATGTTTGATAATTTGAGTTCATTTTTCATGATTCACATGTTGTCAAGAATGAAATATTTTTAAATCCATCAATCTCGTCATCGGAATTATCTTGGGTTATATTTCACCAAAGCCTTCCCTAAGGTTTGTTGCTATCCATGGCGCTTATAAAGGACCCAAGATCTTCTTTATCCTCCCGGTGGAAATATTTTTCTCGTCTCCTTGTTCTTATCAATCCAATTCTTTCCCCATGAGTGGCAGGTTGTCACCTCATATTTTGAGCTGTATTCCATAAGACCATATCAAGCTTATTTTTTCATTTTCTATTTTTTCAACAACTCCGTTCTAGCTTCTGTTGTAAGCGTGCTACCTCGAGATCTTGTTTTCCTTCGTTCATCCCATTCCGTTCTTTCTTTTGTTCCGGAGGCATTGTGATGGTGCTATCTTCAACATTTCCTCTTGTTCTTGCCAGGACCTTGTTCTTTTCTTGCTTATACATTTAACCGGAGAGTTGTGCCCCTTTGTTCAAGTTCTTTTCGTCTTATCAAGTCTTGCATGTCTTTCTAAACGGAGTGTTGTTCGAATTTGTTCTTCCTTGTTTCCTTGTCCTAACGGAGTGTTTTCGACTTTGTTCACCTTCGTTGTATTCTTTTCTTGAATTTGTTCAACCTCTCAAGGTTATTTGGTTTCACTCGTTTGTCAAAGGAGAAACTTAGTTTTACCTCTTCTCTTTCTCTTCCGTTGTCCCTCCGGTGCCATTCTAGATCTCGGGACGAGATCCTCTCGTAGTGGTGGAGTGTTGTAACGCCCCGAGACTGATGTGCCAGGTGTCGTCCAGTTATTCGCTGTTGTTGCCTTGTCATTGCTTGCGTGTCATGCATTGCATATCATGTCATCAAGTGCATTTTAGTTGCATACATGTTCGCCTCATGCATCCGAGCATTTTTCCCGTTGTCCGTTTTGCATTCCGGCGCTCCTATCTCCTCCGATGGTCATTTCTAGCTTTCTTTCATGTGTGGGGATTAAACATTTCCGGATTGGACCGAGACTTGCCAAGCGGCCTTGGTTTACTACCGGTAGACCGCCTGTCAAGTTTCGTGCCATTTGGACTTCGTTTGATACTCCAACGGTTAACCGAGGGACCGAAAAGGCCTCGTGTGTGTTGCAGCCCAACACCCCTCCAATTTGTCCCAAAACCCACCTAAACCTCCTCCATCATCTCGGTCGTTCAATCACGATCGCGTGACCGAAAACCGCACCTCATTTGGACTCTCCTAGACCCCTCTACCTATATATATGTGGCCTCCCCCGAAATTTTCGCGGTGCAAACCCTAGATCCCTCCCTCTCCTCGCGCGCCGGACAAAACCCCGCCGACGGACATGTCCGCCCGCGACGTCCACCACCTCCGCTGTCCAACCAGGAGCCACCAAGTGGCGCCGCCAGTCCCTCCACCGCCGCGGCCCGCGGAGCCCGTAGCGGGCCCGCGCGGGCCCAAATCCGCCGCCGCCTGGTTCTGTCGCCGCCGACCGCGCGCTGCCCCGCGCCTTCCGCCGCACCGCCTTCCCCGACTACCGCGCCGCCGCCCGGAAACCGATGCCGGCCACCGCGCCGTTGCCGGCGCCGCTCCAGCTCTGACAACCGTGCCGCCCCGTACTCCTCCAGCTCCGGCCATCGCCGGCAACAAGCGCTGCGCCATGCGCCGACCCCGCCGGCAGCCATCCTCCGCCACCCCGCGCCGGGATCCGGTCGGATCCAGCGAGATCCGGCCCGGATCCGCCATCTCCGGCGAAGTTCCGGCCAGATCCGCCGCCAACCTCGTTCTCCGCGCCGCGTTGACTTTTTCCACGGGGTGAGAATTCCACCAAGTCCCCGAGTTTTCCATGTTTCATATGCCCATGATCATCATGCCATAACTCATCATCCGTAGCTCCGTTTTGCACGTTTAGCATATCAAAATGTTCGTCTCAGAGAGCACATCATTTCATCTCATTGCGCCATTTTTCTTTTGAGTTCATCTTGATGCCCGAAATGCTATTGGAAGAGTGCTATTTGAGATAATTGTCAGATCTGCTGCTCCAGTTAGATATTTGTCATTTTTTCCCATGATTATTGTGTGCATGTTATGCCCCTGAGCTCTACATGTGTTTTGTTATATGCCATGCCATCTTTCCAGAGGTGCAACCCATGTATTTTTGTGATGTGTGTGGTGGCTAGCACAAGCTTGCAAAGTGGAGCATTCGTTAATGCTGATTTCAGGGACTTAGCATTTCCTCTAAGTCCTTGAGCTGTTTATCTCAATATGCCTTATGTTCATGTTGTTTCCTAGTGATCCGTGCCTCTTTTGAGGATGATCAGTAAGGACGTTTTGTTAATCTTGTAGTGAGTCTTTTAGAGTTTCGAGTTCTGGTCATAAGTTGTCACGCCGCCACAGCACCATCATCATCGCCCCTGTCACCTACCACCACCGCTCCGAATCCGTATCCATATACCACCACCAATCCGTATCCATATACCACCACCGATCCATATCCATATATTACCACCGCTGCCATATACCACCACCATATATTCGTCCATCCATGTCTTTTTTGGCAATTATGGAGCACCCTAGCTTGAGTCAATTGAGCTATACTTTTGCTATTTCGTGAATCTGGGCAGATTGTCTACTTGTTAGCGATTTTGCCGAGGATGTTGTAGTTGATCCGTGCATGCTATGTTATTGTTCTTGCCATGTCTAGCTTGTATTTTGTGAATTCTTGGTGGGTGTATGCTTAGTTTGTCATGACTTGCTCTGTAGTGAGTGCATCGAGCTCGTAAACATGCCTACTTGATATCTGTTTCAGCATGCTCCAGTTTTCACTAAGTCTGTGATCTGATTATGTTTTTGCCATGTTCACATGCTTGCAATGGTATTTTATGTTCCCTTTTGGCTCAAGGTCACTAAGGGACTTTTGTTAAGCTCTTTGAGTAGCTCCATGCCATACTTTACCTTGCCATGTTCAGGTCCTGTAGCATGTAGTTTTCATGCTCCAAAGAGTGCTATCCGGGCTGAAATTCTAGAAAAGTGTTAATTTCACTAAGTCTGAGATCTGTTTACCTTTTGCATTTTTGCCATGCTTGTTTGAACCTGTTAATGGATGAATTGGCCGTAGCTCAGTGCTAGTCTTTTGTTAAGCATCATGAATGGATCCCTGTCATGTATTTTGTTGCCATGTTTGGGTGCTGTAGCATGTTCATCTTGTTGCATTTAGATGGCTACTTGCTGTATATCGTAGACCGGTGCCATATTTGAATTGCTTGCCATTTCCAAACCGCAACTCCGATTCCGGCGTTCTTTATATCGTTTTCAAGCGATTTCACCTCACCTTTCCAGTGGAACACTTGGATTTCTAAGTTGATGCCAGGTTCATTCATATCTTGTCAAATCTTGCATATGCATCGCATACCGCATCCCGCATATCATACCATGTTCATGTGTTGGTTGTTTACTATGTTGTGTGCTTCTTTCCGGTGTTTTCTTCTTCAGGTTGATTCCGGTAACGTCGTGATTGTGAGGACCCGTTCATCTACGTTCGTTTGTCTTTTTCATGGACTTGTTCTTCTTCCTTGCGGGATCTCAGGCAAGATGATCATACCCTCGAAATCACTTCTATCTTTGCTTGCTAGATGCTCGCTCTTTTGCTATGGCTATGTTGTGATACGTACCACTTGCTTATCATGCCTCCCATATTGTTAAGCCAAGCCTCTAACCCACCTTGTCCTAGCAAACTGTTGTTTGGCTATGTTACCGCGTTGCTCAGCCCCTCTTATAGCGTTGTTAGTTGCAGGTGAAGATTGAAGTATGTTCCTTGTTGGGACATGGAGTTGTTGTTCCTTGTTGGAACATGTTTACTTGTTGGGATATCACTATATACCTTATTTAATTAATGCATATATATACTGGGTAAAGGGTGGAAGGCTTGGCCTTATGCCTGGTGTTTTGTTCCACTCTTGCCGCCCTAGTTTCCGTCATATCGGTGTTATGTTCCTGGATTTTGCGTTCCTTACGCGGTTGGGCTATTATGGGAACCCCTTGACAGTTCGCCTTGAGTAAAACTCTTCCAGCAATGCCCAACATTGGTTTTACCATTTGCCACATGGCCTTTTCTTTTCCCATGGGAGTCGCGCTCCTGAGGGTCATCATTATTTTACCCCCCCGGGCCAGTGCTCCTCTGAGTGTTGGTCCAAACTGTCAGCCGCCGGTGGCCACCAGGGGCAACTCTGGGCTGTCCTACTGGAAGTTTGCACAATCTGAGTGTGTCCTGAGAAAGAGATATGTGCAGCTCCTACTGGGATTTGTTGGCACATTCGGGCGGTGTTGCTGGATTGGTTTTAACTTGTCGAAGTGTCTTGTAGAACTGAGATACCGAGTCTGATCGGAATGAGAAGGTCTATTCCTTCGTTGACCGTGAGAGCTTGTCATGGGCTAAGTTGGGACAACCCTGCAGGGATTTGAACTTTCGAAAGCCGTGCCCGCGGTTATGGGCAGATGGGAATTTGTTAACGTCCGGTTGTAGAAAACCTGAAGTTGACCTTAATTAAAATGCATCAACTGTGTGTGTTACCGTGATGGTCTCTTTCCGGCGGAGTCCGGGAAGTGAACACGGTGTTGGAGTTATGCTTGACGTAGGTTGTTTTAGGATCACTTCTTGATCATACTTTCTCGAACGTGCTTTGCCTTCTCTTCTCGCTCTCATTTGCGTATGTTAGCCACCATATATGCTAGTCGCTTGCTGCAGCTCCACCTCATACCTTTTTACCTTACCCATAAGCTTAAATAGTCTTGATCGCGAGGGTGTGAGATTGCACAGTTGAGCAGCATTGTAATTCTGTCTGGCTACCTCAACCAAGTACACTCCAGCCGCGATCTTGAAATCGACATGGTGAAGAAGATGCATCAAAAGTATGAGGTATGACTTCCGGCTTTAAATAAGTTATGTACATCCCGCCAGCCCCCAAGTCTACTGGTTATGATAAGATTGAATATGATGTAGACTTAGAATAATCCATAAGCATCTGTAGTAGAATCCTTCCAAGGCCGGTTGTCATAGTTAGAATTAAACCGGATGTTTAAACAATTTAGCATTCCATCCATAGTCCCCAAGGGCCAGTTTAATCAGCATGAATGAGTCGGTCCTATTTACCATTGTTTAAAAATGAAAGATTATCTGTGTAGCCCCCATGAACCAACTGTGATTGTTTACAGCACAACCGGGTCATCATAAAATAGTAGGAAGACAAGAGATATGCATTAGCCCCCAAGTGCCAAGTAGCCTTGCTTGCAAAGTGCTTGGGACTTATTCACATGAGTCGTTTTGTATGAATAAATTTTTTGGTAGGCATTAGCCCCCAAGTGCCCAGTGTTGTTGCTTGCAAAAGACTTGGGACTTATATTCCTATAACCCTGATATAAACATGTTGACAACCATGTGTTTCATACAGGCTGCTACTGCTTAACTTGAATCACAATTGACTGATGCAAAGACCCGGCTGGCGAATCATGAATATGAGACCTAGAAGGCTGAGTCAAAATTCCAGTTCAGCATATCTGAGACGGACAAACTGAAAACCAGCTTTGAGGCGGAGAGAAAAACTTGGGTTGAAGAAAAGACTGCTTTAACACAGCGAGCTGAAAAAGCAGAGGCGGATCTTCAAGAGGTGACCACTGAGCTCACCGGTTTAAAACACCGTGTATCTCAGATGGTTTCTGCTATCTTTGGTGAGTCGCCTTGCTAATCATCAAAAGTGAATCCTTTACTTGATAATGTGAACCACCGCTAATTAATCTGTGATTTACTCAGGTCCCAGGAGCAACAATCTGAACCAAGATATGCTTGTGAAACTCAAAGCTGTGTACACACTTGTTGAGTAGCTATATACTGGAGCTCAGCGTGTGTCGGTGTCAAAACCGGCGGATCTTGGGTAGGGGGTCCCGAACTGTGCGTCTAGGCAGATGGTAACAGGAGACAAGGGACATGATGTTTTTACCCAGGTTCGGACCCTCTCGATGGAGGTAAAACCCTACTCCTGCTTGATTAATATTGATGATATGGGTAGTACAAGAGTAGATCTACCGCGAGATCAAGGAGGCTAAACCCTAGAAGCTAGCTTATGGTATGATTGTTGTTCGTCCTACGGACTAAAACCCTCCGGTTTATATAGACATCGGAGAGGGCTAGGGTTACACAGAGTCGGTTACAATGGTAGGAGATCTACATATCCGTATCGCCAAGCTTGCCTTCCACGCCAAGGAAAGTCCCTTCCGGACACGGGACGAAGTCTTCAATCTTGTATCTTCATAGTCCAGGAGTCCGGCTGAAGGTATAGTCCGGCTATCCGGACACCCCTAATCCAGGACTCCCTCAGTAGCCCGTGAACCAGGCTTCAATGACGACGAGTCCGGCACGCAGGTTGTCTTCGACATTGCAAGGTGGGTTCCTCCTCCAAGTACTTCATAGAAGATTTTGAACACAAAGGTAGTGTCCGGCTCTACAAAATAAGTTTCCACATATTGCCATAGAGAGAATAATATTTACACAAATCTAATCTGCTGACGTATTCCGTAGCGTGACATCATACCACGGCCAAGTCTTTATTCAAATCGTTTTACTGTCCCACCTCAGCGCGTTTAGCGAGGCGGTTTCCTTGGCACGTCTTGTCAAAGCAGAGATCGTGTCCCCTTATTCTGGGACTCTCATCAATACGGGCGTGGGTAACCCAGTTATACCCGTTGGTATGTTTTCTCGATCAAAGGCGAGTCCCAAACGGTCACGGGGAGGGCCCTTGGTATTCAACCTCTTATAAAGAGACCAAGGCCTCACTCCTTTCTTTCAATCTCAAACGAGTTTGCCCTTCGCCTCGAGTTCCAACACCCAAGGCTCCAATTTCAGGCGCTTCAGACCTTCCACAATGTCCGGTTCTGACCTTCGAGGCCGATGGATGCCCTCCTCCGTCACGGAGGAGGACGTGCTGAAGTTGAGAGAGGCCAGGTTCTTGACCGACGAAATCTGGCATAGGCTGCCTGCTCAAGGGCAGGTCATTCCCACTCCCAAGCCTGGTGAGAGTGTGGTCTTCATGTCTCACTTCCTTCGGGGGCTAGGCTTCCCGACGGATCCCTTCGTGAGGGGGCTCATGTTTTATTATGGGCTGGAATTTCACGACTTAGCTCCGGAGTCCATCCTCCATATTTCCTCATTCATCGTCGTGTGTGAAGCCTTCCTCCGTATTACTCCTCACTTCGTACTATGGCTCAAGACCTTTAAAGTAGAGCCGAAGATGATCGAGGGACAGCACGCGGAGTGCGGAGGTGCTTTTATAAGCAAGAATGCTGGTGCTCCATGGCCCAAGGGCTCTTTTCAAGAGGAGTCTAGCTTATGGCAACGAGAGTGGTTTTACATCACCGTTCCCAGAGGCACCAAGTGGGTGGCGCCACCTGCCTTTCGCTTGGGTCCCCCACCATAGCTAGTGTCATGGGTCAATAAAGGACTGGACTGGGGGCCATCCAAGGACGTGCCCTTGTTGCAGGGCCGCATTCGAGATCTCTTAGAAAGAGACATTAGCCTGGTCGTGGTGACGCAGGTCATGTTGATCTGTCGAGCCTTGCCCGGCAAACGTCGCCCCCTTCGCCTGTGGGTGTTCAATCCGGAGGGACCATGAGCTCTCCAGCATTTCATGGGCGCAATGCCCGTGGAGATGTACAAATTGTTCTTCAGATCACAAGCAATGTGTCCGGACTTGACCGAGGACGCAAGCCTGAGCTGCAATTGCCCGGATACTCAAGTGAGTAGCCTTGTGCCCGGACTCGCTATCTGTATATTTATCATAAAATTGCCCCTAAAAGAGTTGTCCTTTAAACAGGAGTGGATAGCGAAAGCAAAGCTAATCAGGTGTCCGGCCCCCCTCCCCGAGACCACACCGGATCCCGTGCTAGTCAGGATGTTGGAGGTTGTGCCTTCGGAGGAAAGCGAGGGAGGGGACAAGGAAGCTACAGCCTCCTCAAAGAAGGTTGTACGGAAGGGAGGAATCAAAAATTCCTCTCCTCAGGGGAAGAAGAGGACCGCCTCTAAGGACCCGGAGACCATGGCCTCAAAGAGGGGGAAGAAATCTTCATCAGAGGATCCTGCGCTGGGGGATACTTCGGCCAAATTATGCCCTCAAGGGGATCAGCCCTCCACCGAGCCGTAAGTAGAGAGGAGTTTTTCTTTTTAACAAATGAGAGAAATCCTTGCGTTATATCTGAGAAGAGTAATCGAAAATTTACCTTGTAGCTCAGACCTTAGCCCTTCTCAGCAGAGCTCGTCTTCGGGGGATCTTCTTTCGGAGATGATGGAGAGTGGAACACCTCCCCCTGCCGTACCGCCTTGCGAGGCGGGCGACCCTGAGGTATCTTTGCGGAGGGTTTCTCCGAATCCGGCAGCGCCGGAAGGTAGTCATATGGCCCCCCAAATCCCTCCGCTTTCGGCCTTCGAAAAGGGCCATCGGACGAGTCCGGCACCGTCTGGTGCATGGTCGAAAGAGCTGAAGGATCTGCTAGGGCGAGCATCTATCTCAGAGGAGCACCTTGCATTGATGGGTACGGTGATTGAGAGGATTTCATCCGCGGAGAGCGGATTGAACGAGGCCGTCAAGAGTCTACTGACAGGTTTGAGGTACCCGAAATAATGTACCCTTTTTGGACAGTTGCGCATAAATAAGATGCGCCCTGTGTAGATAGTATCCCCTGAGACTCTGTGCGTTGTCAAAAGTGATGGCGTGCAGAGGATCATAATCCCAGGTCTAATATGCTGCCTTCATACGTAGGTGGCGAAGAGTTGGGTGGCCAGCCGAACTGATGAATTTGCCGAGCTAAAGCGGCAACTTGACGTGGTAGATGCCGACATCGCGCTTGTCAACAAGCGGCTTGACGAGGCACAAGGTATGTAATTACTCCGGCGGCACCTGGTAAGAGGAGCTTTATGCCAGTATCTTACAATGTGTGCGCTTGATGCACATGGTGCTGCTGCCATGGAGAATCTTTGGGCGGAACTTGCCCGAGCCAAGGAGCAAGCCAGGAAAAGTGATGCGGCTGCCGGCAAGGCAATTGAAGAGCTGAAAGCCGAACAGGCTGCTCACTGCCGAAGCAAGAAGGAAATGGCCGAGATGGCTGTGAAGCTGAAGAGCGCTGCTGACCGTTGCAAGCTTCTTGAAAAAGAAGATCGGGCGGAACAGACGGACCTGGAGAAGGCCGTTGCCGATGCCAAGGATGCTCGCTCTGCGATGAGAGCTATGAAGGAGGAGCTGCGTCAGTCCAGAGAGATCGCGGCTGGAAAGCCCTTTATGTTGCATTGGAAGTTCTGTGATCCTAAACATGCTCCGTTAGACCGGATGTGGAGTACGGCGGACACCTATCTGGATTTGGCAGCGAGTGCCGCAGATGCGGTCGAACACTTCCGAGATCAAGAAGATCGCGAAGTGGAAAAGCTCTTTTGGTCGCAGTTCCACAATCCGGAGCGTCCACTGTCATTAGCCGATCGTTTGGCCGAATAGACCGACCTAAATAGGTTGTTCAGACTCGCCATGAAGTATGTCATGAGTCATCTGTGACCAGAGAGGCCAGAGCCGAAAAGTTATTTCAACTTGGTGCAGCAGTTCCTTGGTGCGGCGCTGCATATCAATGCGATGAAGAAGTCAGCGTGCATAGAGGGTGCACGGATGTCTCTTGCCCGTGTCAAGACATACTAGGCGGAAATGGAGGCCACCGCTGTTGCATCCCCAGACTCGGATGGAAGCCGAGTACCTGCCGAGAACTATTTTCAGGAAGTTCTGCAAGGCGCTCGTTTAATAGAGACGCAGTGCTTGAAGGATACTATATTCGAATAGCATATATTATTGTAAAACAATATTTTGATAAATTGTAGAAGCTTTTTATACTTGTGCCTGCAAGTATTATAATACCTCCTGTGCGGCCGTTTAACATATATATATATATATATATATATATATATATATATATATATATATATATATATATATATATAATCTGAAAGATGGCAGTCGTCGGCTTCAGCCCCCACGCACATAATGCGGGGGTGTTCGCAGAAGGCGCATTTTCACACTTGATCCAACGTCTTGGTCCTACAAAGGAGGTGATAGCGCAGCGAACTAGGCAATCGGACTATGATGCTTTATCACTTTCACTTAGCCATAGAAGTTTGACAGTGAGGCTATTATATAGCCCCTGGTGGCGCCTATGCTCGCCCAAACTCGGGGCGCGTATGTGCCTGGCCGGGAAGCGGCCCTTCGTTAATGCGGAGGAATCCTAAAGATTCCGGTAAGTTATCGAGTGGTTGACCAGTCTCATGCTATATCATGACAGTTAGTTTTTGGCTTTCTCTACTGAGGTGCTCGCCTGGCCGAACCGGGGCACAATCGCAGTAGTTCTCCTGGTGCCACCTTAGCCGATAGAGCGGAACGTAAGGTAGCAAAACACAGTAGCCGGGCAAACCCAACATTTGACCAAAGACATGATTCGGAGCTGATGCATAGAAGGCCAAACTCGCGACGCCGAACACTCCCTAAGGTATTCGGTCTTTATGAGGGAGGGTGGGATAACGCCCTTAGTAATAAGCCCTAGTGTCCAGGTACGCGCAAAACTCTGACGTGGCCACATGCCAAAACGTCAGCCTCCTCCTTGGTTATACCAAGAAACCAGGGGATGTGTATCAACAAGAGACAGTAAAAAAGGTTTACGCAGGGTCTTAATCTGAAAAGAATCCTTGGAACGGGTCCCTGCTGCACGTCTATGCATGTGTCTCCGTTGTGCCGTATCCTGGAGGGGCGTAGCACGGTGTTTATCTGTAAAAGAGAGGAACTTAGTTGAAGAAAGATCGTGCCGAACATGAGTTATACTAAATAAACAAAGTATAAATCGAAATGGGTAAAATTGAGCTTTATTGTCTCTTGTTTTATATGCGCGGAGCCCCTAGTACAGGGGTATACGGTTATTAAGCCTTTATCAATTGTATGTTTATGCCGGACGCGTCTAGCCATGTCCGTGGTCTTGACGACCTGTTTAGGTTCTTTGGCTGGTGAAGCCGCTTTATTGTGGGGCTGTCAAGGCAGCCGCACTGTCTTCCGCGCGGGAGGAACACCCAATGTTTTCCCTTTAATGAGATGATGCCTCATGGACAGGGCATCTTAAGTGTAAGAGATGCATAATGCGGTATTGCGTTAAAGTGGGTGAAAGCTTCGCGTCCCAGCAGTGCTTGATAGCTACTTGAGAATGGGGCGATGTGGAAAGTTAGCTGTTCGTGACGGAAGTTATCGGGGGAGCCGAACATAACTTCTAGCCGGAGAGAACCCATGCAACGGGCATCCGGGCCTGGCGTTACCCCTTGAAAGGAGGTTTTGCTATGGCAAATTTTTGTTGGGTCTATCCCCATGTTGCGGATTGTGTCCTGGTATAACAGGTTTAGACCACTGCCGCCGTCCATCAGGACATTTGTAAAGTGGAGTCCGCCGATTATTGGATCTAATACCAAGGCAGTCCAGCCTGTGTTCCCGATACTTCTAGAGTAATCCTGATGGTCGAAGGTGATCGGTTTTAACAACCATTGGCGAGACTCCTTTGGGATAGGCCGTATGGCGCGTATCTCTGTTGGCGCCATTCTGTTCGTCACGTGAAGTAAGTTTACTGTTTTGACTTCTTGTGGGAAATCCTTTTGTCTCCTGGTGCTCTGCTTGTGGGGTTCGTCATCGTCCTCACTTGGTGTGTCGAGCCCCTTGTGTTCAGCATTGAGTTTGTCGGATTGCTTGAAAACCCAACAATCTCTGTGGGTATGGTTCGCAGGCTTCCCGGGAGTACTGTGTATTTGACATATCTTGTCCAAGATTTTGTTTAAGTTTCGATAGCTCGTCCCTGTTATCCTTGAGGGGCGGCTTTCTCTGACTCTGTCGCGAGCTTTCGAATCTGGTGTTGACCACCGTGCTCTTTGGCTGTTTCCCTTATTTCGGCGCTAGTCCTTGCTGCGTCGGGGTTTTCCGTTTCCCTCCCTAACTTCGGATGTACTTGGGTCGCTGGTGTTACATCTTGCCAACCAGCTATCCTCTCCTGCGCAAAAGCGGGTCATGAGGCTTGTTAATGCGGCCATTGTTCTTGGCTTTTCTTGGCCGAGGTGTTTGGCGAGCTATTCGCCTCGAACGTTATGCTTAAAAGCTGCTAGGGCTTCGGTGTCCAAACAGTCAACTATCTAATTCTTTTTAGTAAGAAATTTGTTCCAGAATTTCTGGGCTGACTCTCCAGGCTGTTGAGTTATGTGACTGAGATCGTCTGCATCCGGAGGGCGGACATAGGTCCCTTGAAAATTTGCCCGGAAAGCATCCTCAAGCTCTTCCCAACTTCCAATGGTGTTTTCAGGAAGACTTTTGAGCCAATGCCGGGCTGGCCCTTTAAGCTTGAGGGGTAAGTATTTTATGGCGTGGAGGTCATCTCCTCTGGCCATGTGTATGTGGAGGATATAATCCTCAATCCAGACCCCAGGGTCTGTTGTTCCATCGTAAGCCTCTATGTTTACGGGCTTGAATCCCACTGGAAATTCATGGTCCAGCACCTCATCGGTGAAACATAGGGGGTGTGCGGCACCCCTGTATTTGGGTGTGCCGTAATGTTCGGATATTTGTTGTGTTGCATTGCTTACTAGAGCTTGCTTTCTTGGCCCGTAGATAGATCTGGCTAGGCCATCTTTTTGATGTGGATCCTTTGGTGGATCGCGTGCCGGCTTGTGTGCGGCCCCGCTTGCCGCTCCATGATGGCCATGCGATCGTCTATTCGACCGGGTGGCTTTCCTATTTTTTGACTATGGGGGCTCTAAGGCCTCCTCGTCAAATTCAGGTAGTAGCTTTCGCTTTGGATAGCTTTTTGTGCGGCGACTGCCGCCATATTTGTCTGTGGTGTTGCGTACTTTGCTCCATCTGATTCTGAGTGCATCTTCCATAGTTTTGAGCTTCTGCTTCTGCTTTTTCAAGCTACGCGCAGTGGCGACGAGCCTTTTGTGGAGGTTCTTCTGCTCCATGAGCCTATCCGGCGTAAGGTCGTCCAGACTGTTGTTTTTGCCGGGGATGGGGTGTTCGGTTTGTTTATCCAAGTTTCCCTATTCGTACGGTTGCTTGAAGGCATGTTCGTCGTCCGCCGGCTCGTCCTGCTCTATGGCTGGGTCTGTATGGCTGCTGTCTCTGTCGAGGCGGGGCTTGGAGCGGCGCTTACGTCGCCGCTTTGATTGCTTTTTGAGTGAACGATCCCTCGTTGCATCCCTGTGTTCCTCGTCGTCGCTTCCTTTGGGTGTGTCCACCATGTATACATCATGAGATGAGGTGGCTGTCCAGTGGCTTATAGGCGTTGGTTCATGTTCATCTCCTACATCATCTTCCATACCGTCGATGACTTCGGAGTCGAAGTCGAGCACGTCGTTTAAATTATCGACAGTGGCTACGAAGTGGGTGGTGGGTGGGCATCGAATTTCTTCGTCGTCCACATCCCAATCCTGCCGGTCATAGTCCGGCCAGGACTCTCCTGACAAAGAGAGGGACCTGAGTGAATTCAGGATGTCGCCGAAGGGCGAGTGCTGAAAGATGTCTGCGGCGGTGAACTCCATGATCGGCGCCCAATCGGATTCGATCGGCAGGGGCGCGGAGGGCTCGGAGTCCGGAGAGGAGTCCGGCACCTTGGAGTCACGGGCTTCGCAGAGGACAAGGCTGGTGTTCGGCTTGATCGCCATTGAGATTGCAGCCCCCGAGGCGGTGTCTAACCACCCATCCTCGATTGGTGTGATCGGCTCCGAGTTAGGGGTCGGAGCAGACACAGGTGCGGCCTCCAGGGCACTGTTCGGCGGCAGAGCTAGATCATGCCCATCGTGACAGTGCGGCGCGCTCGACTGTGTCTCGAATCCGTCGAAGATCGAGTCTCCGCGGATGTCGGCCGTGTAGTTCAAACTTCCAAATCTGACCTGATGGCCTGGGGCATAGCTTTCGATCTGCACCAGATGACCAAGCGAATTGGCCCGCAATGCAAAGCCGCCGAATACGAAGATCTGTCCGGGGAGAAAAGTCTCACCCTGGATCGCATCGCTGTTGATGATCGGAGAAGCCATCGGGCCTAAAAGTGATGACACAGAGGAACTCTCAATGAAAGCACCAATGTCGGTGTCAAAACCGGCGGATCTCGGGTAGGGGGTCCCGAACTGTGCGTCTAGGCGGATGGTAATAGGAGACAAGGCACACGATGTTTTTACCCAGGTTCGGGCCCTCTCGATGGAGGTAAAACCCTACTCCTGCTTGATTAATATTGATGATATGGGTAGTACAAGAGTAGATCTACCGCGAGATCAAGGAGGCTAAACCCTAGAAGCTAGCCCATGGTATGATTGTTGTTCGTCCTACGGACTAAAACCCTCCAGTTTATATAGACACGGAGAGGGCTAGGGTTACACAGAGTCGGTTACAATGGCAGGAGATCTACATATCCGTATCGCCAAGCTTGCCTTCCACGCCAAGGAAAGTCCCTTCCGAACACGGGACGAAGTCTTCAATCTTGTATCTTCAAAGTCCAGGAGTCCGGCCGAAGGTATAGTCCGGCTATCCAGACACCCCCTAATCCAGGACTCCCTCAGCGTGACCTGGCCACAATATCTCCATCTAATCAAGCACCTACTCTTTTGATAGATTTCTTGAAAAAACTATATATGCTGCCTGCTAGGTTTAATGAGATGAAGCGGTCTCCTACAAGAGCCGGTGTCGTGACGACTTTGAGCCGGGCCAAGGCATGGTTACCAGAGCTAGAGCCGTCTGAGGTAGCTACTAGATATCCAAGTTTGAAGGAAGATGGCACTTCATTTGATCAAAAGGACTTTGTTGCCTGTGTCAAAGAAATACGTCCTCTGGCCACTCTGATTGCCAATGAAACTAATCTGTCGAAATACCACCCGGCTTACAACATGGAGAATCAGAAGATGCCAACGCAGGCTTATAAAGTGATGGACTTAATCCCCCAATCCGTAAGCACACTTTTCCCCCCGAAGTTGAACCATCTGATCTTATAGATGATGAAGCTGAGTTTCAAGCTTTATCTGGCATCGATTGGTCATCACCAAATTTTTAGACAATGGAGGAGGACGAAGAACCAGAAAAGGATGACCCAGAAGCCTCAAATTAGCAAGGCCAAGAAGAATGAACCGCCAGGCAGTTTGTATAGTGGTCCCTCTGAAAACACTTGATTTTGTTTGACTCATGGAGTCATGTAATAGGATAGTAAAACTTTTAATCCACCGTGCCATCGTGCATGTTCCTGTTTTGCACAATACTGTTGATCTGCCAATTTGAGAAACTATCCCTGTATGCTTATGATAGCGTGGATTTATGCAGATCATTGTGATAATTATCCTGCACACAAACAAATCACAAGTACCCTGGCAGTTTGCCGTCGGGCGGGTCATGATACCCGATTGAAGCCACTAGGGACGAAAAGTCCATAACCAGGGTGAGTCTAACCACAATATTGAATAAAATATCATACCTGTGGTGTGTACTTAAACTGCCGGCTTACTAGCTTCATGCAGTTAGAATTTTTTAGAGCTATAACTCTAAACATATGATTCTTATGCTCTGGCGACTTAAAGTATGCCACCTGGCGGGTTGCAGGGACCCAAAAGAGGCTTCAAATATGAGCCGTAAGTAGGGAAGCTTGGCCCGATTGTAAAACCAAACGGTGAAAAAGAGATGAAAGAATAATAAATCAAAAAATTCGAGGCTTTTGTAGGCCGCCAAGCCAAAGTGTTTTCTTCGATGAAACTAGCCTGAGCCACTGGAAGGTGCGTGCTTTCCGTGAGCCGACACTCACAGTACCCAATCGGCATTTGAACCCAAATAAAGTCAGGTCTTGTTTAAAGATAGACTTATCGGGAGTACGCGGGGTCAAAGTAGCAGCATGCATCACGGGCCGATTTATCCAAGTTTCAAGGAAGACAGCTTATGAAGCCTGGATCTATCCTGACTATCTGTAAGCCGTGCTCTCGCATGGCAAACCGGCATTTTAACCTTAACAAGCTCAGATCTTTGGTCGAATACGCCATAAATATTGATCGTTAAGAGTTTGGCGGGTCAATCAGGATTACCTGATGGAGTGGAAGCAGCTGGTTACAGGTAGGATGACCCGGAAAGGTTATGTTCTCTTTGGTCGAATACGCCTATGTTTGAACAAGATAACCTGGTCAAGAGGGTAGTCACACACTACTAGGGAAAAGCCTAGTAGTAGCGTGGGTTTCATGCCTATTAGTAGCGCGGGGAACCGTGCTACTAGTAAGGCGCTACAGCTATTACTTAGCAGTAGCGCGTGCGGCACACGCTACTGCTAAGACATATAGCCCAGCGCGTGTTTCCCTGGCGCTACTGCTAATCTAACTAGTAGTAGCGTTTTTCCTGTCCATCGCTACTACTATTATTTTTTTTATTTTTTTATTTTTAGTGTATTTATACGCCGTTATATAAATTTTGGTATAATACCAATTATGAGGTTGTTATATCAATATGTCCATAGCAGTGTGTCAAATGAAGGTGGATTAGGTTCAAGTGGAGGCAACATGTGGTGCATGTCAAAAGTATACTACTAATCCAAACTTGATCCAGTTTGGACTAGTAGTAATTTCGATGTGCACCACATGTTGCCTCCACTTGAATCTAATCCGCCAACACAAGCTATTTAATCATCATCATAGTCATTATCACCAACAGTAGCTATTTAATCATCATAGTCATAGTGTAGCACACATCATCATCTTCAAACTCATTCTAGCTAGCTAATCACCACCAACACTAGCTGCGGTAGCTATATCTAATCACCAGCAACACTAGCTAATAATAATCATCATAGTCATTACCACCAACACTAGCTATTTGATCATCATAACTCATTTCTAGCTAGCTAATCACTCCCGCCGCTCTCTCTCAGGTAAAATAGCATAAAACTTGTGTAGCACTCCTGCTTCATCAAGTTGGAGCATGCAGATGAACCTGTCTCCTAATCATGGGCTGCGCTTCTGATTGCTGCCCCCTAGTACTACTCTACGATCATTCACAATTTTGCTCCAGTCTTTCACTATTAAGCATTCCTCACTATTAGAAATCCTGAATGGACTAAAGTGCATTGTAGGATGTCTTGGCCGTAAGCTAACGATTCTCATGCGACCTTCAGTCTCGATCCAATGAGGCACAACATTCATCGTGAGTCCCTGTTGAAGAACATCGTATAGTAACATACTTAGCAATGACGTTTAGCTTAAAAATAATGTATGCAAAAGATTCACCGAGGACAAATAGTAAAAATCTTACCATCTTTCTGATACGTCTCCAACGTATCTATAATTTTGATTGCTCCATGCTATATTATTTACTGTTTTGGGCAATATTGGGCTTTATTTTCCACTTTTATATTACTTTTGGGACTAACCTATTAAACAGAGGCCCAGCCCAGATTTGTTGTTTTATGCCTATTTCAGTGTTTTGAAAAAAAGGAATATCAGACGGAGCCGAAACGGAACGAAATCAACTGGAGAAGTTATTTTTGGAAGGAAACACACCTGATGGACTTGGACCCCACGTCAGAAGATACGGGAGCTGCCCACGAGGGTGGGGGGCGCGCCTCCCCTAGGGCGCGCCCCCTGCCTCGTGGGGCCCCCGTGGCTCCCCTGACGTGCTTCTTCTGCCTATATAACTCCATATACCCTAAAACTTCCAGAACAGAGAATAGATCGGGAGTTCCGCCGCCAGAAGCCTCCGTAGCCACCGAAAACCAATCTAGACCCGTTCCGGCACCCTGCCGGAGGGGGCAATCCTTCTCCGATGGCCATCTTCATCATCTCGGTGCTCTCCATGACGAGGAGGGAGTAGTTCTCCCTCGGGGCTGAGGGTATGTACCAGTAGCTATGTGTTTGATCTCTCTCTCTCTCGTGTTCTTGATTTGGCACGATCTTGATGTATCGCGAGCTTTGCTATTATAATTGGATCTTATGTTTCTCCTCCCCCTCTTATCTCTTGTAATGAATCGAGTTTCCCCTTTGAAATAATCTTATCGGATTGAGTCTTTAAAGATTTGAGAACACTTGATGTATGTCTTGCCGTGGATATCTGTGGTGACAATGGGATACCACGTGCCACTTGATGTATGTTTGGTGATCAACTTGCGGGTTTCGTGACATTGGGAACCTATGCATAGGGGTTGGCACATGTTTTCGTCGTGATTCTCCGGTAGATACTTTGGGGCACTCTTTGAGGTCCTTTGTGTTGGTTGAATAGATGAATCTGAGATTGTGTGATGCATATCGTATAATCATACCCACGGATACTTGAGGTGACATTGGAGTATCTAGGTGACATTAGGGTTTTGGTTGATTTGTATCTTAAGGTGTTATTCTAGTACGAACTCTAGGGCTGTTTGTGACACTTATAGGAATAGCCCAACGGATTGATTGGAAAGAATAACTTTGAGGTGGTTTCGTACCCTACCATAATCTCTTCATTCGTTCTCCGCTATTAGTGACTTTGGAGTGACTCTTTGTTGCATGTTGAGGGATAGTTTTATGATCCAATTATGTTAGTATTGTTGAGGGAACTTACACTAGCGAAAGTATGAACCCTAGGCCTTGTTTCCACACATTGCAATACCGTTTACGCTCACTTTTATCACTTGTTACCTTGCTGTTTTTATATTTTCAGATTACAAAAACCATTATCTACCATCCATATACCACTTGTATCACCATCTCTTCGCCGAACTAGTGCACCTATACAATTTACCATTGTATTGGGTGTGTTGGGGACACAAGAGACTCTTTGTTATTTGGTTGCAGGGTTGCTTGAGAGAGACCATCTTCATCCTACGCCTCCTACGGATTGATAAACCTTAGGTCATCCACTTGAGGGAAATTTGCTACTGTCCTACAAACCTCTGCACTTGGAGGCCCAACAACGTCTACAAGAAGAAGGTTGTGTAGTAGACATCAAGCTCTTTTCTGGCGCCGTTGCCGGGGAGGTTAGCGCTTGAAGGTATATCTTTAGATCTTGCAATCGAGTCTTTTAGTTTCTTGTTTTATCACTAGTTTAGTTTATAAAAGAAAACTATAAAAAATGGAATTGAGTTTGTCTCATACGCTTCACTTTTTAATATCTTTCATGAGTATGATGGAAAGGATAATTGTGCTCAAGTGCTAGAAGAAGAAATCTATAAAATGTTTGGCACTAAATATTTGAATGATGAGCATGATTGCAATGTTGTTAGTATGAATTCCTTGAATATCCATGATGCTAATGATATGCAAAGCCACAAGCTTGGGGAAGCTATGTTTGATGAAGATGATATTTTTTGTCCCCCAAGTTTTGATGAGCAAATTTATTATGATGAAAGCATGCCTCCTATTTATGATGATTATATTGATGAAAGTGGATTTGGAGAGGTCATGACTTTATTTTGTGATGAATCCACTATTCCGGAAGAGGTTCCAATTGCTTATGAGAACAAAGTTGCTATCTATGATGATTATTGTGATGACTTGTATGCTATAAAGAATAATGATATCCATGAAACTTGTCATCATGATTTTAGTTTTCAATTGGATTATGCCTCACATGATAATTATTTTGTTGAGTTTGCTCCCACTATTATTCATGAGAAGAATTTTGCTTGTGAGGAGAGTAGTAAATTTTCTATGCTTGTAGATCATGAAAAGAATGCTTTAGGTGCTGGTTATATTGTTGAATTCATTCATGATGCTACTGAAAATTATTATGAGGGAGGAATATATGCTTGTAGGAATTGCAATAATATCAAGTTTCCTCTCTATGTGCTTAAAATTTTGAAATTTTGCTTGTTTTGCCTTCCTATGCTAGTTGATTATTGTTCCCATAAGTTGTTTGCTCAAAAAATCCCTATGCATAAGAAGTATGTTAGACTTAAATGTGCTAGTCATATTCTTCATGATTCTCTCTTTATGTTTCAATTCTTATCTTTTATGTGAGCATCATTGAAATCATAATGCCTAGCTAGGGGCGTTAAACGATAGCGTTTGTTGGGAGGCAACCCAACTTTATTTTTGTTCCTTGCTTTTTGTTCCTGTATAGTAATAAATAATTCATATAGCCTCTGTTTAGATGTGGTTTTATGTGTTTAATTAGTGTTTGTGCCAAGTAGAACCGTTGGGAAGACTTGGGGAAAGTCTTGTTGATCATGCTGTAAAAACAGAAACTTTAGCGCTCACGAGAATTGCTGCCATTTTTATTTGGAGAGTGCTATTTAGTTAATTATTTTTCATATGATTAATAGATAAATTCCTCAGGTCCAGAAATTTATTTGAGAATTTTATGAGTTCCATAAGTATACGTTTGATCCAGATTACTACAGACTGTTCTGTTTTTGACAGATTCTGTTTTTCGTGTGTTGTTTGCTTATTTTGATGAATCTATGGCTAGTAAAATAGTTTATAAACCATAGAGAAGTTGGAATACAGTAGGTTTAACACCAATATAAATAAAGAATGAGTTCATTACAGTACCTTGAAGTGGTGATTTATTTTCTTATACTAACGGAGCTTACGAGTTTTCTGTTAAGTTTTGTGTTGTGAAGTTTTCAAGTTTTGGGTAAGGATTCGATGGACTATGGAATAAGGAGTGGCAAGAGCCTAAGCTTGGGGATTCCCAAGGCAACCCCAAGGTAATATTCAAGGACAACCAAGAGCCTAAGCTTGGGGATGCCCCGGAAGGCATCCCCTCTTTCGTCTTCGTTCATCGGTAACTTTACTTGGAGCTATATTTTTATTCACCACATGATATGTGTTTTGCTTGGAGCATCAATTTATTTTGTTAGAATTTGCTTGCTGTTATTTAGAACAATGTTTTGCATCTTTTATTTCAATAAAAGTGGCATTGATAGCCTTTACTATGCCTATGTTACAAGTATACATGTTGTTGTTTGAAAATAGAAAGTTTACCGCTGTTGCAATAATTCCCTAGAAAAGTCAGAATGTGATAAAAATATTTAAACCTTTTGCATATTAAGCTCTGATAAATTTACTACAGTGGGAGTTTCTTTCATAATTTTTGGAGCTAGGGAAGTATGGATGTTGCAGCATTCTTTACAGACTATCCTGTTTAGGCAGATTGCTGTTATGTTTGCATTGTTTGCATATGTTTGCTTCTTTAATGATTCTATTTGAGGATAGGACTATTAAATATGCAGAGGCATTTAGTATGCAATGTTGAATAATAATTTTAGTGATTTGCTACAGTAGAGTATGATAAGATTTTTGCAATGGTTTATACTAAATTATCTCACGAGTCCTTGTTGAGTTTTGTGTGGATGAAGCTTTTGAGATTTAGGGAGACCGTGATATGAGAGGAATTAAGGAGATACAAAAGCTCAAGCTTGGGGATGCCCAAGGCACCCCAAGATAATATTTCAAGAAGTCTCAAGCATCTAAGCTTGGGGATGCCCCGGTTGGCATCCCACCTTTCTTCTTCAACAACTATCGGTTAGTATCGGTTGATCCTAAGTTTTTGCTTCTTCACATGATGTTTGCTATTCTTAGATGTCATTTTATTTTGCTTTGCTTGCTGTTTGAATAGAATACCAAGATCTGAAATTATTAAATATTAGAGAGTCTTCACATAGTTGCATAATTATTCGACTACTCATTTGATCTTCACTTATATCTTTCGGAGTAGTTTGTCATTTGCTCTAGTGCTTCACTTATATCTTTTAGAGCATGGTCATAGTTTTATTTTGAAGAAATAGATGAACTCTCATGCTTCACTTAGATTATTTTGAGAGTCTTAAATAGCATGGTAATTTGCTTAAAATCCTAATATGCTAGGTATTCAAGAATAATAAAATTCTCTTATGAGTGTGTTGAATACTATGAGAAGTTTGATACTTGATAATTATTTTGAGATATGGAGATGGTGATATTAGAGTCATGCTAGTTGAGTGGTTGTGAATTTGAGAGATACTTGTGTTGAAGTTTGTGATTACCGTAGCATGCACGTATGGTGAACCGTTATGTGATGAAGTCGGAGCATGATTTATTTATTGATTGTCCTCCTTATGAGTGGCGGTCGGGGACGAGCGATGGTCTTTTCCTACCAATCTATCCCCCTAGGAGCATGCGCGTAGTACTTTGTTTCGATAACTAATAGATTTTTGCAATAAGTATGTGAGTTCTTTATGACTAATGTTGAGTCCATGGGTTATACGCACTCTCACCCTTCCACCATTGCTGGCCTCTCTAGTACCGCGCAACTTTCGCCGGTACCATAAACCCACCATATACCTTCCTCAAAACAGCCACCATACCTACCTATTATGGCATTTCCATAGCCATTCCGAGATATATTGCCATGCAAATTTCCACCATTCCGTTTATTATGACACATTCATCATTGTCATATTGCTTAGCATGATCATGTAGTTGACATTGTATTTGTGGCAAAGCCACCGTTCATAATTCTTTCATACATGTCACTCATGCATCATTGCACATCCCAGTACACCGCCGGAGGCATTTATATAGAGTCATACTTTGTTCTAGTATCGAGTTGTATCATTGAGTTGTAAATAAATAGAAGTGTGATGATCATCATTCAATAGAGCATTGTCCCCCCAAAAAAAAGAAAAAAAAGAGAAAGGCCATAAAAAAGAAAGGCCAAATAAAAAAATAAAGGCCAAAAAATGCCCTAGGTCTCCACACATGTGCTTCAAAGTAGCACACTTGTGCTTCAAAGTAGCACCATGATCTTCATGATAGAGAGTCTCCTATGTTGTCACTTTCATATACTAGTGGGAATCTTTCATTATAGAACTTGGCTTGTATATTCCAATGATGGGCTTCCTCAAAATGCCCTAGGTCTTCGTGAGCAAGCGAGTTGGATGCACACCCACTAGTTTCTTTTGTTGAGCTTTCATATACTTATAGCTCTAGTGCATCCGTTGCATGGTAATCCCTACTCACTCACATTGATATCTATTGATGGGCATCTCCATAGCCCGTTGATACGCCTAGTTGATGTGAGACTATCTTCCCCCCTTTTGTCCTCTCCACAACCACCATTCTATTCCACCTATAGTGCTATATCCATGGCTCACGCTCATGTATTGCGTGAAGATTGAAAAAGCTTGAGAACATCAAAAGTATGAAACAATTGCTTGGCTTGTCATCGGGGTTGTGCATGATTTAAATATTTTGTGTGGTGAAGATCGAGCATAGCCAGACTATATGATTTTGTAGGGATAGCTCTCTTTGGCCATGTTATTTTGAGAAGACATGATTGCTTTATTAGTATGCTTGAAGTATTATTATTTTTATGTCAATATGAACTTTTGTCTTGAATCTTTTGGATCTGAATATTCATATCACAAGTAAGAAGAATTACATTGAAATTATGCCAACTAGCATTCCACATCAAAAATTATCTTTTTTTATCATTTACCTACTCGAGGACGAGCAGGAATAAAGCTTGGGGATGCTTGATACGTCTCCAACGTATCTATAATTTTTGATTGCTCCATGCTATATTATTTACTGTTTTGGGAAATATTGCGCTTTATTTTCCACTTTTATATTACTTTTGGGACTCACCTATTAACCGGAGGCCCAACCCAGATTTGCTGTTTTATGCCTATTTCAGTGTTTTGAAGAAAAGGAATATCAGACGGAGTCGAAACGGAACGAAATCAACTTGAGAAGTTATTTTTGGAAGGAAACACACCTGATGGACTTGAACCCCACGTCAGAAGATACAAGAGCTGCCCACGAGGGTGGGGGCGCCCCCCTAGGGCGTGCCCCCTGCCTCATGGGGCCCTCGTGGCTCCCCTGACGTGCTTCTTCTGCCTATATAACTCCATATACCCTAAAACTTCCAGAACAGAGAATAGATCGGGAGTTCCGCTGCCAGAAGCATCTGTAGCCACCGAAAACCAATCTAGACCCATTCCGGCACCCTGTCGGAGGGGGCAATCCTTCTCTGGTGGCCATCTTCATCATCCCGGTGCTCCCCATGATGAGGAGGGAGTAGCTCTCCCTCGGGGCTGAGGATATGAACCAGTAGCTATGTGTTTGATCTCTCTCTCTCTCTCTCTCTCGTGTTCTTGATTTGGCACGATCTTGATGTATTGCGAGCTTTGCTATTATAGTTGGATCTTATGTTTCTCCTCCCCCTCTTCTCTCTTGTAATGAATCGAGTTTCCCCATTGAACTAATCTTATCGGATTGAGTCTTTAAAGATTTGAGAACACTTGATGTATGTCTTGCCGTGGATATCTATGGTGACAATGGGATACCACGTGCCACTTGATGTATGTTCAGGTGATCAACTTGTGGGTTTCGTGACATTGGGAACCTATGCATAGGGATTGGCACACGTTTTCGTCGTGATTCTCCGGTAGAAACTTTGGGGCACTCTTTGAGGTCCTTTGTGTTGGTTGAATAGATGAATCTGAGATTGTGTGATGCATAGCGTATAATCATACCCACGGATACTTGATGTGACATTGGAGTATCTAGGTGACATTAGGGTTTTGGTTGTTTTGTATCTTAAGGTGTTATTCTAGTACGAACTCTAGGGCTGTTTGTGACACTTATAGGAATAGCCCAACGGATTGATTGGAAAGAATAACTTTGAGGTGGTTTCGTACCCTACCATAATCTCTTCGTTCGTTCTCCGCTATTAGTGACTTTGGAGTGACTCTTTGTTGCATGTTGAGGGATAGTTTATGTGATCCAATTATGTTAGTATTGTTGAGGGAACTTACACTAGCGAAAGTATGAACCCTAGGCCTTGTTTCCACACATTGCAATACCGTTTACGCTCACTTTTATCACTTGTTACCTTGCTGTTTTTATATTTTCAGATTACAAAAACCATTATCTACCATCCATATACCACTTGTATCACCATCTCTTCGCCGAACTAGTGCACCTATACAATTTACCATTGTATTGGGTGTGCTAGGGACACAAGAGACTCTTTGTTATTTGGTTGCAGGGTTGCTTGAGAGAGACCATCTTCATCCTACGCCTCCTACGGATTGATAAACCTTAGGTCATCCACTTGAGGGAAATTTGCTACTGTCCTACAAACCTCTGCACTTGGAGGCCCAACAACGTCTACAAGAAGAAGGTTGTGTAGTAGACATCACTTTCCTAAATAGATGTGACCGTAGTTCAATAAGAACACTATCGGTCGCACGTTTCCAGTACTAAGATTTTTAAGTCTAGAAAAATAATTTGTCTTGACAGTATGAAGATCCTCAAGCCATGAAATATAATGACTTATCTCCTCGCATGGAAAGTATAACCATGCTCGGTCTTCAAGTAAACTCTCTTTACTTGCATAGTAGTTTTCATAGGACTGAAACCTATCTTATCCAAGACAAAAACTCTTTCATGGCAGGGGATATGCTAGTACAATAGTAAAAAAATTAAATTATAAGTTGAAGCAAATGAAGTAGATGTCATGCTTAATTATGAAAAAAGACTTGTCATTGTGACTTACTGTATCCAATTCAAAGTTCTCGTCCATCTTGATGCTGAAGCGCCTATCATCATCTATGAAGATTCTGTCGCACAGGCCGCGCTCGTCTTTGCAGTATTCGCAAATACCGAAATCCTTTTCGTTGTCAGACATTTCCTATGTTCATAGCTGAAACATTAATTGAAAATCGATCAAAGGCAACTCTCAGGATATTCAACACACAAATCCGGGGCACTCGATATTTCCAACATATTCTGGCACAAGTCATGCCAAAATTCATGGAAAAATCCGGCATGACCTTTGCTAAAATAGGACATATCGAGCGCCTGAAATTTGCCGAAACGGAAATGAATCAACACTCTGGCTAAACATCGGCCACTCAGAGGTGTAACCTGCAAACATGACCGGCCACTTGGGCAAGCACATATCCTATTTGAGCAACACAAGATATACATTTCAAAATATCTTATAGGACTCATATTGACATGAGCATTCAATAAGCAAAACCAAATCGTAAAATAAATAAGTATTCAAATTAGCATGCATTCAATAAGCAAAAGTAAATCATCTCATGTGTTGTGGTTTTGTCACGACAGATGTCCTTGTGAAAGGACTTAGTCATGGGGCCATCGCTATGGGTTAGCTTAAGGGGTTAAACCGGACAAGGGGACACGGGGAGTTTTATACTAGTTCTGCCCCTTCGAGGAAGGTAAAAGCCTACGTCTAATTGTGATTGGTATTGCTAGGTTTCGAAGGCCAGGGAGCGAATCCGCTTTGTCTGGCTCTCGAGTTGTTGTCTGTCCCTAAACCGCGGCCAGGTCGTTCCTTTATATACATAGGTTGACGCCCGTCGGGCTACAGAGTCCCGAAGCCGGATCATAAATGTGTCCGCTTCGGTCTCTACTCTCCCTATCTTACAATACAAGTTATATGACTAGGTCGGTTTACATTTACAGGCTGTAACCCGCCTTTGGGCCTTGGGCCTTCCTTAAAGCGCCATTATCCTTGCATCTTCATGGGCTTCTAATCTTCAAAGAGTCAACCCGGCTACATAAGGCCGGTTTACCTCCAGTAGTAATATCCCCAACATTAGGCCCTGATTGGTTTGAACTTGTTCATGTCAATCTTCTACACTTAGAAAAAATCTTCTCTCATATCTTCACCTTGATCTTGTAAACCGCCGTGACGTCATATTTCCAAATTATGATAAACCGCCCTGACGTCATCCATCCGTCGACGTCGGAGATTACCTTCATTTAATGTGTATTCCGTCACCGAGGCAACACCTTTATTAACTTATCCATTTTTTGGGCTCCTTGATTCCCGCACTTTCCGTTTTAACGCTTCGCCTTATAAATAGGGGCAGCGGACCCCTTTCTTTTCTTTCCACTACCCATTCATCTCTTCTTCTTCCTCTCGACGACCCCGCACTCGAGCGCCGCCATCATCTTCGAACCTCTCCTCTGCTTCGTCATCGGCCGCTGCATCAACCTGTTCGCACCAGAGTTCCACAACGCCCTTCCGCTGCTTCCGTGGTCGCAGTAAGTCCTTTCCCCCTTCTTTCCTAGATCCATTAGGGTTTCCTCGCTGTTCTTGAGGTTCGTCAGAGCTTATAGCGATGTTCTTCCTTGGCCCGTAGATGAATGCTTCATACTTATCATATCCCTTGCCATGATGAATCTTTTGTTACCCTCACAAATCCTTATACACAGAAAACTGCTGCAGTCCTTCATAAACTGTTTCAGGTCTTACCCTTTTTAGGTTGAAATATTTTGGTTTTCTGTCTTATCTTAGATCCGAAATATTTATACATCTCTGTGATATCTGTTTCTCCTCACACCATCATAAGCGGTTTAACTTTGCATAATCAATCTGTACCATTAGCCCTCTGATAAATCGGAAGAGCCTTTTGTCTCCATAATTGTATTCCGATTTAACAGTGTCTGAGTACCCCTGTCGTGGCATTACCTTTTACGCATTATTGCATTGATCTCCGGTTTTATACCATGTCCTCTATCAGTATGTCTCTTACTCCATTGTATCGTGCATATAATCATGCGTGATTTATAAACTGGCCTTTCATTTTCAGCTTGTTTGTTTCGCAATGGCCAAACAATTCACTGCCTGCAACTGGGCTCGTTCCCGGGTTACTGAGACTCAGTTGAATGAGATGGTCAGCATCGGCTCCCTACCTAAGAAAAGTGAAATCAAATGGCGAGTTCCCGGAACAGAAAATCCTTTGACCCCAAGGCAGGGCGAGGTGGTCATCTTTGTTGATCACATAGGCCGTGGCTTCAAACCGCCAGGATCAAAGTTTTACCGAGATGTGCTTGCCAGCTTCCAACTTCATCTGCAAGATATTGGCCCCAACTCGGTCTCCAATTTATGCAACTTCCAGGTCTTCTGTGAAGTATATTTACAAGAAGAACCAACTACAGAACTGTTCCGGGATTTCTTCCACTTAAACCGGCACATAGAGTTTGTAAATGGACCGAACATAGAACTTGGTGGTGTCTCGATTCAAAAGCGGAAAGAAGTTGAATTTCCTCATGCCAAACATCATAGCCACCCAAAGGAATGGAACCAAACTTGGTTTTATTGCAGAGACACTTCGCCTGAAGATGAAAATCCCCTCCCCAGCTTTCGTGATCACAGACTATCCAACACCCACCCAATGCCACAATGCCTGAGCTCTTCAGAAAGGGCAAAATACGCTCCTCAACTCGCCAAACTCCGGGCTTTTATGGCGAATGGTTTAACAGGCGCAGACTTTGTGCGCTGTTGGATATCCTGGAGTATCTTGCCGCTAAGCCGGCGTCCCGGTTTAATGTGTGAATATAACGGTGAGGTTGACGACCCTCAACGCCATTGCAACATCCAATTATCTGAGGAAGAAGTCACTGAAGGTGTAAAGAAGATTCTAAATGAATTAGAACTGATCTGTAGTCAAACCGGTCTGAGTCCCTTCTACGCCAAGAACAAACCACCTGCTGTAAGCATTATATTTCCCCCTCATATATAATATTTTTAGCTTATGCAACCTGTAATCCTTCTTCTTTGTATATAAGGAGATGACCCCTTCTGGAAATGGAAAACCATAGAGAAAGCGGCAAAGCCGACTGGAGACAAAGCGGTCAAGCCATCCCGCCCAAAGACCAAAGCTGTAAAGCAGACGTCAAAACAGAAAACGGCTGACCGGATTAATATGGAGCTTGATGATGATACTGATGATCCAGAAGTTGAGGTAGAACTTGACTCACTTGGCTCTCTTTTCATGCATCTCATTAACAATGATCTTCCTCAGGAGGACGCAGAAGCTAGTCAAGCTGATGATGTAGAGGTAATTACCCTTTCCTCCGGTTCAAACTCTATGCCCACACAAAAAAACTCGCCAAGCAGTCCGGAAAGTAAGATTTTCTCATCCTCTTGCTCACTTGGATCCAACATTTATTTTGAAGACTCAGCAACATGAAGCTCGCCGGACAACCCGGCACAGTGGCCAATAGGTCACTTCAGCCGGTTTACTTGATACTCCGGTTCGGAAGCGCCGGTCTGAGGTCTCTCCTACTTCTGACCATTCATACCCCAAGGCAGGTTATTTCAGACAACCTCTTAATCCGTCCAATTCAAATTATCAGGTGACACCTCCTTCATCTTCTGGTGAATCAACAGCAACTCAACTCCCCCCTTTGAAAACTGTGGCTGGGTGAGTTGTAAAAACCTTTCCTTTCAATGCGTCATAAATCCTTTAAATAGGATGTTAATCCTCTTTTATTCTGTTTGCAGGGCCAAAGCCAGACCCAGTAAGAAAGCTCGGACCACCAATCCGCTCGAAGATCCAGTCGCCGAAGAAGAAGAACCAAGAGGTGAACCGGAACAAACTTGTGAACCGAAAAGCCCTCATCCTGAAGCTACTTCTGATAACCCGCCCCTTGAAGGCCAAAATAGTGATGAACCAGCAAACGCTGATCCTGCCGTGCCTGATGCTGAACCGGCAGAACCAAACTGGGCTAGTCCGGTGAAACATGTTGAAACTCCAATATCATCAACCAAAAACCCTGAAGGCCAAGGTGATGACGTTATTATTACTAGAATGGGCCACAACTCTCCTGGCCATCCCGTCATTTTGGCTCAACACAGTTTCATAGAAGAGCAAGCTGCCAGGGAGAAAGGTAAATGGAGCAGCGATTTATCCAACTATGCTCATCTTAACGCTGATGAGCTCCATTCTGGCTTCTTGAACTGTCTGCACTCAAACCGGGATTATGAAGCCGGTTTGGTGAACTTGATGAAAGAGCGATATGAGGTAAATTCCTCTCCCTTTGTTTATTGATTTATAGCTGAAATACTATCCCAAGTAGCCCCCAAGGGCCGTTTTATGATTGTTAATCATAAACCGGGTCTTTGCAACACTTTAAGCATCTCATCATTAATCCTTGCAATGGCAGGTCTCTAACAATAGATAAGACTCATCTTGAAGTAATTAGATAACTTTCTGCAGCATAGCCCCCAAAGGCCGGTTTAACTTGGCAAGTTAATCCGGTTTTTAATCCACACATCCGTTTTAGAACAGATGCACATTAGCCCCCAAGTGTCAAGGATAATGCTTTCATTGTTCTGGAGACTTGTATAAAGTGTAGTACTTAAGAGCAAATAGGCATTAGCCCCCAAGTATGAAGTGCATAACTTTGTTATACGCTTTGTACTTAGCACATATATATATACTGTTTGTTTAACATACCTTCAACGTGGCAGGCTGAACTGAGAAGCAAAGATGCCCGAAATTCTGACTTGCAAGAGAATGTGAAGTCTCAACAAGCCGAAGCTGAAAAAGCCAAAGAAGAGCTGACCCAGGCCCTGGCCATGATGGAAAAGTTGAAAGAATCTTTCAATAAAGATCGTGCTGACTGCGAAACCGAGAAATCTGGTTTAATCAAAAGAGCTGTAGACGCCGAGGCAGCCCTGAAGCCAGTGGTGGATGAACTAGCCGGTTTGAAACACCAAATCAATGCTATGACCTCTGCTATCTTTGGTAAGTACCCGCTTTATGTGTGTTGCATAAGTTGATGAACCTTATAACTGACCAAAATGTTGATAAAATCTTTGATAGGTACCCGGATCGCTCATCTTGGCACTGATATGCAGATGAAACTCAAAGCGGCATACACATTGATTGAACAACTGTACTCTGGGTCTTAGCGGGCTATTTGCACGACAGCTTATAACAAACCGGCTCCCACTATCGGTGTCAAAACCGGCGGATCTCGGGTAGGGGGTCCCGAACTATGCGTCTAGGCCGGATGGTAACAGGAGGCAAGGGACACGAAGTTTTACCCAGGTTCGGGCCCTCTCGATGGAGGTAAAACCCTACGTCCTGCTTGATTAATATTGATGATATGGGTAGTACAAGAGTAGATCTACCACGAGATCAGAGAGGCTAAACCCTAGAAGCTAGCCTATGGTATGATTGTGTTGTCCTACGGACTAAAACCCTTTGGTTTATATAGACACCGGATAGGGTTAGGGTTACATAGAGTCGGTTACAATGGTAGGAGATCTACACATCCGTATCGCCAAGCTTGCCTTCCACGCCAAGGAAAGTCCCTTCCGGACATGGGACGAAGTCTTCAATCTTGTATCTTCATAGTCCAGGAGTCCGACTGAAGGTATGGTCCGGCCATCCGGACACCTCCTAATCCAGGACTCCCTCAGTAGCCCCTGAACCAGGCTTCAATGACGACGAGTCCCGCGCGCAGATTGTCTTCGGCATTGCAAGGCGGGTTCCTCCTCCAAGTACTTCATAGAAGATTTTGAACACAAAATATAGTGGCCGGCTCTGCAAAATAAGTTTCCACATATCGCCATAGAGAGAATAATATTTACACAAATCTAATCTGCTGACGTATTCCATAGTGTGACATCACACCACGGCCAAGCCTTTATTCGAATCGTTTTACTGTCCCATCTCAGCGTGTTATGCGAGGCGGTTTCCTTGGCACGTCTTGTTAAAGCAGAGATCATGTCCCCTTATTCCGGGATTCTCATCAATACAGGAGTGGGTAACCCAACCGCGCCATTGATTACGGCGCTTGGGAGATAAGCGAGTTTTACCAGGCTGGTGGGGACGCATAGTCGCGTCCACCCATATAAGGGGATAAGGATCCACCTTTTCACCTACGCCTTCTTCCTCCCTTGCTCATCCATTCTCGCGTACTCGAGCTCCAGCGCCCAAGTCCGCACTCCCTACCTCAACCTTCTCCAGCCATGTCCGGAGTGGGAGGCAAGTGGATGGTCTCTTCCATCACGGAGGGACGCATCAAAGAACTGAGGAAGGCCGGATACTTGTCTAACGACATCGCGTACCGGCTTCCTGAAAAGGGGCAGCTGCTCCCCACCCCAAGGCCCCATGAGAGGGTAGTGTTCCTTCCCCACTTCCTCCGCGGACTGGGCTTTCCGATCCACCCATTTTTCCGGGGACTCATGTTCTACTACGGCCTGGATTTCCATGATCTGGCCCCGAACTTCATCCTCAACATCTCGGCGTTTATCATCGTGTGCGAGGCTTTCCTCTGCATCCGCCCCCATTTTGGCCTATGGCTCAAGACTTTCAATGTCAAGCCGAAGGTGGTGCGAGGCAACCAGGCGGAGTGCGGAGGCGCCATGGTGGGCAAGATGCCCAACGTCTTATGGCTCAAGGGCTCCTTTGTGGAGACCCTGAAGGGGTGGCAATCGGGGTGGTTTTACATCACCGAGCTGTGCGACCCTGAGTGGGTCGCAGCCCCCGAGTTCCGGTCCGGACCCCCAACGCGGCTCACGTCCTGGAAAGAGACAGGCCTGTCATGGGGCAACAAAGGAGAGGTAACTGGACTGCAAACATGCATCCAAACCCTGGTGGACAAGCAGCTCAAGCTCGTCAACATAGTCCAGGTTATGCTCATCCGCCTGATCCTCCCGTGTCAACAACGGGCCTTCAATCTATGGGAGTTCAACCCGGCGCAGCATCGAACTCTGAGCAGGCTCTTCGACACTACGTACGAAGATGCCTGGAAGGTGCTTTTCAAGGGCGCCGAGGCTCCCTCATCCGCCACCAAGGATCACGGATTCAGCGTGCAGCGTCATGCTAGCGCGGTAAGTTGTTTGTACCTTTTTACAGGGTATTGGTTTTCCATAGTTTAACTCAATGTGGGATCTAAGCTCCCTTCCCTTTGACAAACTTGGAAGGCGAAGTCCGGACAGATCAACTGTTCGGCTCCCTTGCCCGAAGACCCAGTTGATGCCCGCTTGGCAAAGCTGCTGGTTCCGGCACCCTATGTGGTGCCGGAGAAGAAGGCTGGGAAAAAGGCCACGGGGACTCGAAAGAGTGCCCGGCGCCAGGAGGTGTCGGACCCATCATCCGACGGTTCCGAGGCACATTCCTCCCGTGAAGACGAGGAGGAAGAAGAAGAGACCTCTCCCCCTCCAGCGGGAGGAGAGAAGAAAAGGAAGGCCGCCCTCTCCGGGGAGGCCGGAGGGTCCAAGAAGGGAAAATCCCTTCCTCCTGACTATTCCACCGACGCCGACGACGGCGGAGAGGAGTGGCCGCCCAGGGCCAAGCCCCTGGCAAAATCGTAAGTGTCCGGATACCAGATTAATTCATAGTATTCGTTTATTGCACAACTTTCCCTTATGTCAAATATGTTTATGCAGCCCACCCAAAGACTGGATCGATGCGTCGTCGAGCGGCTCACTGGACTCGTCGGATGTGAACTCGCTTCCGACGGCTTCCTCCCCCCGCCCTACGGACGACACCGAAGTGTTGTCCCAACAGGTTCCAAGCCGGGAGGAGGTGGTCCTGGAGGCACCGCAAGGAAACCTCCCGGACTCCAGGAGTAAAGGGGATGAACCCCCCCAGGGCTCCAAGTCCGGCTCTAGGCCGGACACCGCTCTGGAACCTTCAAAGGTTCCAGAGTCCGGCGGGGGACCTCCTTCCAAGAGGAGCAAGCCCACCGTGCCGGTGACCCCCGTCCAACCGGAGGCGCCGGACAAACTGTTGGAGGCGCTCCAAGGCGCCTCCATCGACGAGGAGCACTGCACCATTATGAGTGCGGTGGTCCAGAAGGTTTAGTCCGCCAAGAGCGGACTGACTGAAGCTTGTACTAGCCTTTTAATAGGCTTTGAGGTAAGTAAAGAATGTGTAAATAATATTACCGCACAGATAGTAGCCCCTGATGCTCTGTTTGGCGTTCGGGAAGAAAAGCCGAATAGAGGATCAAATAAAATTCGCAAGAGTCTAACAAAAAGGAGTCAATATGCGTATGCAGGCTTCTCTGCTTGCGTCCGCCGCACTGACTGCAGAAGTGGACACGCTAAAGCAGAACCTCAAGCGGTCCGAGCAAGAGCTCGGGCATGCCAAGAAGCAGCTCGAGGACAATGAAGGTAAAAAAATACCTTGTTTAAATATATATAAAAAGGTGCAATTGCAAAAAATGACAGGATTATCGTGGCTATTGTAGGGGCCACGTCTGAGGTGGCGGCTCTTAAGCAAGCGCTGGTCGAGGCCGAGAAGAGGGCAGCCACGGAGCGCACCGAGCGGGAGAAGTATGAGGACGAGGTTGGCAAGGTACGGCAAGAGCTCCAGGCTCTCATGGAAAAACATGAGAGTTTGGAGCTTGACTCAAAGACGCGAGCGTCCGAGCTCGCGGTGGCTATTGAAAATGCCAAGTCTGCCAAGCCCTAATCGCAGAAGACCCTCCAGGAGTTGGATGAGGTGAAGAAGATAGCGGCGGGTAAGGCATTCTTTATGCAAAGCAAACACATAAACGTGAGTTACTTGTTACTTACCCGAATCCGGAGCTCTCCAGGAGCGTTCATAGATCTTCCCCGGAGTGTGTCCGATGCCGCCGCATTCTATCGAGCCAAGGAGGGCAGCTCGACAGAGAAGGTGTTCTAGTCTCAGTATGCTGAGGCCGGACACCCCGTGCCCCTGAGCGACCAGCTGAAGCAACTGGTCGAGCTACACAAGGCGGCCGAACAGGCCATGAAGGGCCTCATAGTTCGGCTGTGGCCTGGAGGGGCTCTGCCTGGGAGCTATTTCGGGCTGGTGCAGCGGCTGGTGGAGGCCTATCCAAGGCTCGAAGTCATCAAGTGCTCCGTCTGCATTGAAGGTGCCCGTAGGGCCCTTGCCTGTGCTAAGGTGCACTGGGGCAAGCTGGATGCTGAGAAGCTTGTGAAGGACGGCCACCGCCGGGAAAAGAGCATCGCAAGCCCGGGAATTATTATAAGGATGTTCTGAAGGGTGCCTGCCTTGTGGCGGATGAATGTTCTAGGGATGTAATTTTTGAGTGAAACTTGCTCGTTTTGTCCTGTGCGCTGAAAACTTGTTCATATGCGCTAAGCAATGCTGTTGGAATTTAAAATATTACCTTCTGTGAGGTTGTTTATCAATTCTGAGAGATGGCAAGTCGTCGGCTTCTGCCCCCATGCCGCTAGTGCTGGGGTGTTCGGGGATAAACCTGAGCGCTCTTTTTCCCATGTTTGGGTCCTTCGAGGGAGGCGCTCAGCCCAACAAACAAGGCAATTGGACTATAATGCGTGAACACTCTCACTTAGCCATAGAATTCTATAATTTTAAATTTCGGCGAAGCCCCTGGTATTCGGAAGACCGAGTTCGGGGCGCTATCCACGCCTTGGCCGGACAGAGCCGGCTCCTCGCTCTAAGCGGCATAAGTCTTTAGGGACTCAAAAAACCTCTCGAACATCGACCAGCTCTTGCTTCATCATGACAGTCAGTTGTAGCTTTCTCCACTGAGGTGCTCGACCCAACTCAACTGGGGCACAATCGTAGTGGTTCTCCTAGTGCTACCTTAGCCGATATAGCGGAATGTAAGGCACCAAAACATAGGAGCTGGGCAAACCCAACTATTGACCCAAGACATGATTCAGAGCCGATGCATATAATGCTATAAGTTCGAGGTGCCGCACTTATTAAAGTGTTCGGACTTCTCACACCATATTGAGGGGTACTAAAGCCCCTGGCGTATTTTGGTCATACCAAAGTGTACGGATGCAACATGTCGTTAAGGAACATATATTAAAAAAGAGTAATGCAAAAATAGACAAAAGCTATGCATTGTTTATTAAAGAGGGCTGCGATCAAAGCAGAACGATACAAATAATGCGATAAGCAAAAGGTTGGACTATGTAACATGTCCGTTCCAGGGGCAAGCTAGAGAATAGTATGCGAAACAGGTATACTGCTCATGATAGAGACCACCTGGGAGTTCTGTAATGCAGCGTGGCTTGTCTGCTTCCCTGGTTCTTACATCGTTTGTGCGGCAATTGAACTGCCGAACAGGCCTTCCGAAGAGTGGAGTCCTGAAAGTAAGATAAAATTAAAAAATCGGTAGCCCCTGGTGCGGTTTAAGCCGTGTTTCAGGCGTGCCGTGATGGTGACCCTCCCCCTGTACCCATGGTATTTCTAGAGCGTAGTTATGTACGCGAAGTACTGGTATCGAATTTTTGCAAGGGCTGGGGTTGGGGACGCATTGCTACGCCTTCTCGGGTCGTGCCAGGCAGTCTTGTTGTAGGTTACTCCGGGCGCGCTTGACGGTGTCCGGTCGTTTAATGGCCGGACTGGAGAACTGCCTGGAGAGGCTGCTTTGTACTTCTGCTGCAAGGGCCGCCGTGTGCTCCTCCGTTCAGAGGGAGCGTTCGGTGTTTCCATTGACCGTAATTACTCCTCGAGGGCCTGGCATTTTGAGCTTAAGGTATGCGTAGTGCGGTACCGCATTGAACTTGGCGAATGCGGTTCGCCCGAGCAGTGTGTGATAGCCACTGCGGAATGGGACTATGTCGAAGATTAACTCCTCGCTTCGGAAATTATCCGGAGATCCGAAGACCACTTCAAGTGTGACTGAGCCTCTACAGTTGGCCTCTACACCTAGTATTACGCCTTTAAAGGTCGTTTTGGTGGGCTTAATCCTCGAGGGATCTATGCCCATTTTCCGCACTGTATCCTGGTAAAGCAGGTTCAGGCTGCTGCCGCCGTCCATAAGGACTCTAGTGAGATGAAATCCGTCAATAATTGGGTCTAGAACCAATGCGGTGAATCCGCCATGACGGATGCTAGTGGGATGGTCCCTTCGATCAAAGGTGATCGAGCAGGAGGACCATGGGTTGAACTTTGGGGCGACTGGCTCTACCGCGTATACGTCCCTTAACGCGCGCTTCTGCTCCCTTTTGGGGACGTGGGTTGCGTATATCATGTTCACCGTCCGCACTTGTGGGGGAAAACCCTTCTGTCCACTATTGTTCGGCGGCCGGGGCTCCTCGTCGTCATTGCTATGCAGCCCCTTGTCTTCATTTTCGGCATTTAACTTGCCTGCCTGCTTGAACACCCAACAATCCCTGTTGGTGTGATTGGCCGGCTTTTCGGGGGTGCCATGTATCTGGCATAAGCGGTCGAGTATTCGGTCCAAACTGGACGGGCCCCTAGGATTCCTTTTGAATGGCTTTTTCCGCTGACCGGATTTAGAGCCTCTGAATCTGGCATTAACTGTCATATCCTCAGTATTGTCACCGTTAATGCGGCGCTTCTGCTTGTTGTGACGCGACCTGCCACTAGTGTCCCTGGTATCCGAATTACCAGGGTTCTTGGTCATATTGTTGCTACGAGAAAGCCAGCTGTCTTCTCCCGCGCAAAAGCGGGTGATGAGTGTCATGAGTGCTGCCATAGACTTCGGCTTTTCCTGTCCAAGGTGCTGGGCAAGCCACTCGTCACGGATATTGTGCTTGAAGGCTGCTAGGGCCTCAGCGTCTGGATAGTCGACTATTTGATTTTTCTTTGTTAGGAACCGTGTCCAGAATTGCCTGGCCGATTCCTCTAGCTGCTGAATTACGTGACTTAGGTCATCGGCGTCTGGGGGTCGCACATAAGTGCCTTGGAAATTGTCGAGGAATGCGGCTTCAAGGTCCTCCCAACAACTGATTGATCTTGTTGGCAAGCTGTTAAGCCAATGCCGAGCTAGTCCTTTAAGCTTGAGTGGGAGGTATTTGATGGCGTGGAAATCATCGCTGCGGGCCATGTGGATATGAAGGAGATAATCCTCGATCCATACCACAGGATTTGTTGTGCCATCATATGATTCAATGTTTACGGGTTTGAAACCCTCGGGGATTTGATGATCCATTATTTCGTCTGTGAAGCATAGTGGGTGTGCGGCGCCTCTGTACTGGGCTATATCACGACGTAGCTCCAATGAGCTTTGTCTACTATGTTCGGCCCTGCCGAATTTGTGGCCGGCAGGACGGTTACCGTCTCGAGCCGTGGGGTGCCCACGCGATCCGTAGATCGATCTTGTTTGCCTTGCCTTGTCCTCCAACATATCTCGTAAGTCCGGCGCATATTCCCGTGCCTTGGTACGGGGTGCGGCTTGAGTGGAGGGCCAAGAGGCCTCTCTACCGCGGCCACGAGGTGGCTGGTCGGCCGCATCAAGTGCTTCCTCCTCTAATCGGGGTAGCAACCTGTGCTTTGGGTAGCTCTTGGAGGGGCGTTCGAGTTTATGCTCTTTGGCAGCAAGGACTTCAGTCCATCTGTCGACTAGCAAATCTTGGTCAGCTCTAAGTTGTTGCTATTTTTTCTTGAGGCTTCTTGTCGTGGCCATAAGCCTGCGTTGAAAACGCTCTTGCTCGAGGGGATCCTCTGGTACGACGAATTCGTCGTCATCGAGGCTTGCCTCGTCTTCGGAGGGAGGCATATAATTATCGTCCTCGACCTCTCTGTCTGCCGCTCTCTCATGAGGGCTGGTTTCTCCATCCTCCTATGCTAAATCTTGCTGGAGGGGGTTTTCTTCGGCACTTCCCGGAGTATTATTATCTCCCATGCTGGAATCACCGTATTTGTTTTGGCGGAATTTTGAGCGGCGCCACTGACGCCGGCGCTTAGGCTGTTTCTTGGAGGGGTCATCCTCCGCTGTTCCATCGCCATCTCCTTCTTTTGGGGTGTCCACCATGTATATGTCATATGACGAGGTGGCTTTCCAGGGCCTGATAGGCGCTGGTTCTTCATCGTCTCCTTCAGCGGCGTCCATACCGTCGATGTCTTCGGAGTCGAAGTCGAGCATGTCGGTTAAGTCGTCGACAGTGGCTACAAAGTGGGTGGTGGGTGGGCTTTGAATTTCTTCATCGTCCGAATCCCAACCTTGCTGACCGTAGTCCGGACAGGGCTCTCCTGATAAAGAGAGAGACTTCAGTGTCTTTAGAATATCGCCGAATGGCGAGTGCTGAAAGATGTCCACGGAAGTAAACTCCATGATCGGCGCCCAATCAGATTCGATCGGCAAGGGCACGAAGGGTTTGGAGTCCGGAGAGGAGTCCGGCTCCTTGGAGTCACGAGTCTCGCAGAGTGCGGGGCTGGTGTTCGGCTCGATCGCCGTTGGGATCGCAGGCCCCGAGGCGGCGTCCAACCACCCATCCTCGATCGGCGCAGTTGGCTCCGAATTAAGGGTCGAAGCCGATGCGGGTGCGGCCTCCAGGGCACTGTTCGGCGGCAGAGCTAGATCATGCTCGTCGTGACAGTGCGGCGCGCTCGGCAGTGGCTCGAATCCGTCGAAGATCAAGTCCCCGCGGATGTCAGCCATGTATTTTAAGCTTCCAAATCTGACCTGATGGCTAGGGGCATAGCTTTCGATCTGCTCCAGATGGCCAAGTGAATTGGCCCGCAGTGCGAAGTCGCCGAAGACGAAGATCTGTCCGGGGAGGAAGGTCTCACCCTGGACTGCATCGCCATTGATGATCGTAGGAGCCATCAAGCCTGACGGTGACGACACAGAGGAACTCTCAATGAAAGCACCAATGTCGGTGTCAAAACCGGCGGATCTCGGGTAGGGGGTCCCGAAATGTGCGTCTAGGCCGGATGGTAACAGGAGGCAAGGGACACGAAGTTTTACCCAGGTTCGGGCCTCTCAATGGAGGTAAAATCCTACGTCCTGCTTGATTAATATTGATGATATGGGTAGTACAAGAGTAGATCTACCTCGAGATCAGAGAGGCTAAACCCTAGAAGCTAGCCTATGGTATGATTGTGTTGTCCTACGGACTAAAACCCTCTGGTTTATATAGACACCAGATAGGGTTAGGGTTACATAGAGTCGGTTACAATGGTAGGAGATCTACACATCCGTATCACCAAGCTTGCCTTCCATGCCAAGGACAGTCCCTTCCGGACACGGAACGAAGTCGTCAATCTTGTATCTTCATAGTCCAGGAGTCCGGCTGAAGGTATAGTCCGGCCATCCGGACACCCCCTAATCCAAGGCTCCCTCACCCACTTTTATTAAAGAAACTCTTGAGAAGTTGGCCATGTTACCAGCCCGCATCGCCATGTTGAAGAAAGCAGCTGCCAGAGCCGGAGCTTTAACTGCACTTATTCGAGCAAAAGCCTGGATTCCAGATCTTGAAGCGTAAGACATCATCAAAGGATACCCAGGTGTTAAAGAAGATGGTTCAAACTTTGATAATGATGATCTCCGGTGGCTGACCAAACAGATGCGGCCAGCAGCCAGCAAGTTGGCCGATGATACAGATTTGTCCCATTTTCAACCGTTTTACAATGCGGAGGGGAAGAGGCAGCCGACCGACATCCATGAAGTTGAAGAACTTGTGCCTCCGATTCGTAAGCACACTTATGCTCCTGATATTAACCCCTCCAATCTTATCCATGAAGAAGCAGTGTTTCAAGCTTTAACTGGAATCGATTGGTCGACGGTTGATTTCTAGCATCTGGGGAGGGATGAAGAAGTGCCCACACCAACTGACCCTCAACCATCAAACCGTCCAGATGAAGCATCCTAAACCGATTGTCGGTTTACTGTTCACCATGTGCCGATCTTGTGAAAAACAATTATACCATTGGAGCCGTTTTGAAGGCTTCTTGTAATAGGATAGCTAAAAACTCCTTTATTGGCCATGCCATCGAGCATGTTTTGTAATGCCTCATGACAACTTGTGCCACCCTTTGGGATATATTTATGCATAACCCATGATGAATTGTGTTCCTGGATTTAATAACTTAAAAGTGTCTAGCGGTTTACCGCTAGACTGGTCAATATATCCAGGAAGTGTACAGGACATAGATGAAATAATCAAAGTGTTTGTACAAAAAGTAGTATCATAACATACCTCATTGGTTGACCAATGGTGTATACGGCAAAGATGTTAATATCAATCCGGAGCGTTGATAACCTCATCTCTATACTGCTGGTTTATATATTAAACCGGACCGGTATAACTACCAGGTTTTCGTTATAACACTGGTGATCTATTCAAACCAGACCGGGTCAATAAACACCAGTTTATAACTGATCATGTGTCAACAACTTGTAGTTGAGAAGCAAGCTAGGTCAAGGACACCGGTTTATCAAAAATACTTATGAATTTCAACAAACAAAACTCAAACAGGAAAATATGCAAGGCTTTTTACGAGCTGCCAGGCTCCAAATCGAGGCTTTTCATGGGCTGCCAGGCCTCTGAGTTAAACCATTTAACAAAGCCTTTTAAGATGGGCCTCCAATTAACCAATCATCGTTTTAACTTTAACAAGTTCAGGGTCTATAAAAGATTGACATGTCAAACGTTCGATGGGTCATACGAGGATTACCTGGACAGGAGTGGCTTACTTGATGAAGGCATGTTAACCCGGGTTTTTAGGTGAATACACCAGGCTTCCAAGCCGTGGCTTGATAGCCAATTACGAGGGTCCTTTCAAACTCTTTGTTGCTTGCACAAAGAGCCCCCAAGTAACTTTGTGAGCTGTGCTCCGTGGGTTCCCATGTTTGAGTTTGTGCTTTGTGCAACACTCTCTTTGGCCCCACATAATTTCCTTTCTGGCTAAACGCCGATCAAGAGGAGTAGCTGTGGTGTGATAACAACAAAGCCCCCTAGTGACATCCCTTTGTCATTTCAAACCGATCAAGATGTGTAGCTATGGTTCAGATATGACCAAGCCCCCTAGTGATATTCTTTATATCCGTGTGGCTGTAGAGACCGGTTTAACAGAAAACTCCACTTTGTCAGTAGAAACTCTTGTGAGCACACACATGATGTAAAAAGAATAGAGACCCCGCTTTAATGGAGGCTCCGGTTTATTATATAATATATACATTATCACAAATATGTACATAAGAAGAGCCTGTGGCTCAAGTATAGTATGGCCGAAGAAGGGCTATGTTCCATGGCCGCTTGGTCTCCTCCTCCGATTGACGTGAGTCTTTATGCTCTCGAACATCAATGAGGTAGTAAGACCCGTTGTGCAGATTTTTGCTGACCACAAAGGGTCCTTCCCAAGGTGGGGATAACTTGTGCATATCAGTATGATCTTGGATGAGCCGGAGCACCAAATCGCCTTCTTGAAAGGTTCTGGTTTTAACCCGGCGGCTGTGATAACGTCGAAGATCTTGTTGATAAATCGCTGATCGTGCTGCTCCAAGATCACGCTCTTTATCCAACAAGTCCAGAGAATACTGACGTGCCTTCTCATTATCAGCTTCAACATAAGCTGTCACACGAGGCGAATCATGACGGATGTCACTAGGAAGAACGGCCTCCACTCCATAGACCATGAAGAAAGGTGTATAACCCGTAGACCTATTGGGTGTGGTGTTGATGCTCCATAACACAGAAGGTAGCTCCTCAACCCAACAACCCGGCGTCCGCTTTAAGGGAACCATAAGCCTGGGTTTGATACCCCGTAGAATTTCTTGATTTGCCCTCTCTGCTTGACCATTAGATTGGGGGTGAGCTACCGACGCTAGATCGAGCCGGATATGCTCACGCTGACAAAATTCTTCCATCTCCCCTTTGGACAAGTTAGTACCATTATCTGTTATAATGCTGTGTGGAAAGCCAAACCGGAATATCAGCTTCTTGATAAATTGAACCGCCGTGGCTGCATCACACTTGCTGACTGGCTCTGCCTCCACCCATTTAGTGAATTTATCAACTGCTACTAACAGGTGGGTCTTTTTGTCCTTAGAGCGCTTGAAGGGTCCAACCATATCAAGCCCCCAAGTTGCAAACGACCACGTAATTGGAATCATCTGCAACTCTTGAGCCGGAACATGCGCACGGCGGGCAAAGTTTTGACATCCATCACATCTCTTGACTAAATCCTCCACATCAGCATGCACCGTCAACCAGTAAAAACCGTGGCGAAAAGCCTTGGCAACCAAAGACTTTGAACCGGTGTGGTGACCGCAATCCCCTTCATGGATTTCTCGCAAAATCTCACAACCTTCTTGAGGAGAAACACAACGATGAATTGCTCCTGAAACACTGTAACGATGTAACTCCCCGTTGAGTATGGTCATGGACTTTGAACGCCCGATTATCTGTTGAGCTAATGTTTCATCGTCTGGTAACTCGCCCCGGTTCATGTAAGCCAGATATGGGATCGTACAATCCGGTATGGCATGCAGAGCTGCCACCAACCAAGCCTCCGGATTAGGAATAGCCAAATCTTCTTCGGTTGGCACCTTGACTGACGGATTATGCAACACATCAAGAAAGACATTAGGCGGGACCAGTTTACGCTGGGAACCAAGACGACTTAAAGCGTTCGCCGCTTCATTCTTCCGCCGGTCTATATGGTCCACCTGATAACCCTTAAAGTGACCAGCCACTGCGTCCACCTCTCACCAATATGCAGCCATGAGTGGGTCCTTAGAATCCCAAGTACCAGACACCTGCTGAGCCACTAGATCTAAATCGCCGAAGCACTTAACCCCGCTCAAATTCATCTCCTTAGCCATCCGAAGACCATGGAGCAAAGCCTCATATTCAACTGCATTGTTAGTACAAGGGAACATTAAATAGAGGACATAACTAAACTTGTCACATTGTGGGGAAGTTAGTATGACTCCAGCCCCCGAGCCCTCCAACTGTCTGGATCCATCAAAATGAATAGTCCAATATGTATTATCTGGTTTCTCTTCAGGTGCCTATAACTCCGTCCAATCATTGATGAAGTCCATGAGTGCCTGTGATTTGATCGCTGTGCGGGGTATATATTTGAGCCCATGAGGTCCAAGCTCAATAGCCCACTTGGCAATCCGGCCAGTTGCTTCTTTGTTTTGAATGATATCGCCCAGAGGAGCTGCGCTGACCACTATGATGGGATGGCCATGAAAATAATGTTTAAGCTTCCGGCTTGCCATAAATACTCCATACACCAGCTTTTGCCAATGCGGATACCTCTGCTTTGACTCAATGAGCACCTCGCTGATATAATAAATCGGCCGTTGAACCGGATATTCCTTGCCAAGCTCCTTGCGCTCTACTACAATGGCTACGCTAACAGCCCGGGCATTAGCAGCCACATATAATAACAATGGCTCTTTATCGATTGGTGCTGCGAGCACGGGCGGTTCAGCTAGCTGCCTCTTCAGATCCTCAAACGCTTTATCAGCTGCCTCACTCCAGACAAAGTTATCTGTTTTCTTGAGCATCTGATATAAGGGGATGGCCTTCCCTCCAAGGCGACTGATAAACCAGCTCAAGGCTGTAATCCGGCTGGCCAGACGTTGAACATCGTTGATACATGCCGGTTTAGCCAAGGACGTAATTGCTGCAATTTTTTCCGGATTAGCCTCAATGCCTCTGTTTGACACCAGAAAACCTAAGAGCTTGCCTGCCGGGACACCAAAGACACACTTCTTCAGATTGAGCATCATCTTATAAATCCGGAGATTGTCAAAGGTTTCTCTTAAATCATCTATCAATGTCTCCTCCTTTCTGGATTTTACCACAATATCATCCACATATGCATGAACATTGCGCCCAATTTGTTTATGAAGGCAATTCTGAACACATCGCTGGTAAGTTGCCTGGGCACTCTTGAGTCCAAAAGGCATGGAGACATAGCAGAAGGCTCCAAAGGGAGTTATGAAAGTTGTTTTCTCCTGGTCCTTAACCGCCATTTTGATCTGATGATAACCAGAGTAAGCATCCAGAAAACACAAACGGTCACAACTTGCCGTAGCATCAATTATCTAATCAATGCGAGGGAGAGCAAAGGGGTCTGCAGGGCAAGCCTTGTTTAAATCTGTGTAATTCACACACATGCGCCAAGTGCCGTTTTTCTTAAGAACTAGCACCGGATTAGCTAACCACTCTGGATGAAAAACCTCGTCAATAAACCCTGCGGCCAACAGACGGGCTACCTCTTCACTGATAGCCTTCCGTCTCTCTTCATTGAAGCGGCAGAGGAACTGCCGGACTGGTTTAAACTTAGGATCAATATTGAGTTTGTGCTCAGCGAGTTCCCTCGGTACACCTGGCATGTCAGAGGTTTCCATGCAGAGATGTCCCGATTCTCACGGATGAACTCGATGAGCGCACTTTCCTATTTGGGATCCAGGTTAGCGCCGATGCTGAACTGTTTGGATGAATCACCAGGAACAAAGTCAACCATCTAGGTATCTGTAGCCGATTTGAACTTCAACGCCGGATCATGTTTTGTAGTTGGCTTTTTCAAAGAGGTCATGTCTGCCGGATCAACTTGCTCCTTATAGAATTTCAACTCTTCCGTCGCACAAATCGACTCAACATAAGCCACATCACCTTCCTCACACTCCAAAGCAATCTTTCTACTTCCATGTACTGTGATAGTCCCCTTATGACCTGGCATTTTAAGCTGTAGATAAACATAACACGGCCTCGCCATGAATTTAGCATAGGTCGGTCGCCCAAACAAGGCGTGGTATGGACTTTTGATCTTTACCACCTCAAATGTCGATGTTTCTGACCTTGAATCATAGTCATCTCCAAAAGCTACCTCCAAAGCTATCTTGCCAACAGGATATGCAGACTTACCAGGCACCACACTATGAAAGACCGTATTCGACGGTTTAAGATACTTATATGTCAACCCCATACGGCGGAATGTATCATAATATAAAAGTTGATACTACTTCCCCCATCCATGAGTACTTTGGTAAACTTGTATCCCCCAACTTGAGGGGCTACCACCAGGGCCAAGTGACTTGGATTATCAACCCGGGGTGGGTGATCCTCTCTACTCCACAGAATAGGTTGCTCAGACCAGCGTAAATACTGAGGTACTGCCGGTTCAACAGAGTTTACTGCCCTTTTGTGAAGCTTCTGATCACGTTTACACAAACTAGTAGTGAAGACATGATATTGCCCGCTGTTTAGCTGTTTGGGATTGCTCTGATAACCCGACTGCTGCTGCTGCTGCTGATTCCCTTGATTGTTGTAACCTCCCTGGTTGCCTTGGTGCCCTTGATTGAGGTGTCCGGTTAGGTTGCCTTGAAACCCTAAACCGGAACCACCACCTCCGTAGCCCGGCCCATGGAAATCTCCTCCTAAACCGCCGGGCGGGTTGTTATCATAGTGGAACATATTGGAATTCTTGAAATCCCGCATAATATAATAGTCCTTCCAAAGATGTGATGCTGGCTTCTCCTTTGATCAATGCTTTGGATAGGGCTGATTTAACAGGCGCTCCAAATTGGGGCCTGAACCTCCGCCCCTCTGGGGCTGCTTGCCCTTACGGCGCTGGCCATTCTCCTGTGCATTTGTGTTAGCAACAAAATCCAAGCTGCTGTCGGCCTTGCGGTTACCACCGTTTCCATGGCCTGCCGGATTATGCTGCTGACCCTTAGCATTGCCGTTCTTCTTACCTTTCCCTGATTTATCCTCCTCTGAGTCTGGGTCCTTGGTATTATCTGAATCGGCGTATTTAACCAAAGCGGCCATGAGCGTTGACATATCATTGCAGTGACGTTTGAGTCTTCCCAACTTCTGTTTGAGTGGTAAAAAATGGCAATTGCCCTCCAATGTTAACACTGCAGTGTCTGCATTGATATGATCTGATGAATGCAAAATCGCTGAGACCCGTTTGACCCAATGGGTCGTGGACTCCCCTTCCTCCCGGACACAAGCGTCCAGATCCACGATTGACATCTGCTTCTTACAAGTATCTTTGAAGTTCTGGATAAACCGGTGCTTTAACTTAGCCCATGATCCGACAGAATTGGTTGGTAAGCTCTTCAACCAAGTGCGAGATGTTCCTTCCGACATCATGGTGAAATATTTAGCACACACTGCCTCATCCACATCTAACATCTCCATTGCCATCTCATAGCTCTCCACCCACACCTCTGGTTGCAAATCGGCGGTGTAATTTGGTACCTTACAAGGTCCCTTCAAATCCTTGGGCAGTCTCACATTACGCAAAGCGGGGGTAAGACACGGCAGCCCTAAGGAACTAAACACCACACCTGGCTCCACTGAGGCCGTAGGGTGAACCGGAGTATGTTGTCGTGCTCCGTGTCGAGCTGCCAATTCGTCCTCCCGACGTGCGCGGCCATGGTCCACAACATCTTGTGCATTAGCGCCTCCCCCTGCCGGGTTGTTCCCTCGTGGTGAATTTCGGCGATGTGCAGTACTAGATACGGCCGGTTTGTCCTCCACGTGTCTGCTATAGCTCCGGCTTGGACGGGGAGTGGAATGAATCCTCTCACGAGTGTGTGAATACGCCTGCTGTTGATTTAGTGCTGTTTGAAGGAGATCGCTAGCCCGACGTGCTTCCACTACAACTAGCGACTCGCTGTCGGTTGGGAGGGCCGTTAGGCGTGAAGCAGTAGCCACAATGTTGTCCAACGGGTTGGAATAATGCCCAGGAGGTGTTGGTACATACTGTGGCACAACGTTGTTCTGGCGAGGTGGGTCCATCGTGCGCGGTTGAACTGGCGCCCCTGTTCCTGGCGCCTCCGCCCGGTTTAGTATGGGTTGGTTACCAGCTCCTACTCCTGGTGTGTTGAAGAGATTCTGCGGCTCATAAACCGATGGGAGACGCGATCGGTACCGTCTTCTCATGACTTCCTCTGAAGCATTCTGATACAGCCTAATCCGGTAGGCCTGCGCTTCCAATTCAGCCCGCTCTATAGCCATCCTAGCATTCTCTGTCGCCGGGTCCGCTTTAGCCTGGCCTATCTGATCTTTCACTTTTGCAATCTCCGCATTGTGCTGATCCCTGGCTGCTGCATCCACCTCTGCGGCCATCAATGTTGCCAAAGCATCGAACAAATCAGTCAGGACTTGGCTGGAGGCGGCGCTGAGCTTCCTGTCCCTGCTGGTGTGGCCGTTGTTGAACCAGAGAGCATTGCTGTGGCGGTAGATGAATGAGGCACTGGTTGTGTGCCGGCCATGAAGATGGCGGCCCGGTTTGGCAGATCGGGGGAATCCGGAATACTGTTGCCCTCGGATCCTCCATCAATCCGGTCGTCCTACAACTGGTAAAGTGATTCGGTCTCTCCAGAAGACTCGTCATCAGAACAGACCACGGTCTCTCCATCGGACACCGGCCGTCCTCGTATCTCGATCCATGGATGACACCTACGAAGACATGCCTTGCCTCGGGCTAAACCGGCGAAGAACTTGCATGCCGAGCCGTTTCGATGATGTCGGTGCAGATGTCCGGCTTAGGGGCCGGTTCGCCGATCTTGCCGATGAAGACGTGAATCCCACCAAAGGGGACCCGGTACCCGTATTCGATCGAATCGGCCTCGGGACCCCATCCTGCGTTGTCGATGTAGAGCTTGCCGCGACGACTCTTCGTCATCCGGCCCATAGCGTATCCCTTAAGTCCATCAAAGTTGCCCTTCAAGAACTCAAAACCATCGTGCTATAGCCCCACGGTGGGCGCCAACTGTCGTGGGTTTGTCACGGCAGATGTCCTTGTGAAAGGACTTAGTCGTGGGGCCATCACTACGGGTTAGCTTAAGGGGTTAAACCGGACAAGGGGACACAGGGAGTTTTATACCAGTTCGGCCCCTTCGAGGAAGGTAAAAGCCTATGTCTAGTTGTGAGTGGTATTGCTAGGGTTTCGAAGGCCAGGGAGCGAATCCGCTTTGTCTGGCTCTCGAGTTGTTGTCTGTCCCTAAACCACAGCCGGGTCGTTCCTTTATATACATAGGTTGATGCCCACCGGGCTACAGAGTCCCGAAGCCGGATCATAAATGTGTCTGGTTCGGTCTCTACTCTCCCTATCTTACAATACAAGTTATATGACTAGGCCAGTTTACATTTACAGGTTGTAACCCGCCTTTGGGCCTTGGGCCTTCCTTAAAGCGCCATTATCCTTGCATCTTCATGGGCTTCTAATCTTCAAAGAGTCAACCCGGCTACATAAGGCTGGTTTACCTCCAGTAGTAATATCCCCAACATCATGCGTCCGTACATCGTCAAATATTATCACTAATACATCCCGAGTAGTGTCATACATATAACATCACTAGTACAACTAAAACCCTAGCGCACGATGGGTATTGGCGCAGGCGGTGGACACCGAAAGAGAAGGAACCATCACATGATCATAGCTTCAGTGAGATCCCTGGAGAACCTGCCAGGTATTGGAGAACATGTGCTCCAACGCAATCAAGTGGCGACGGACGTGCGTGTCCTCCTCGCTGACACGGTGACGTACCACCTCCGCGAGGTCCTCAAGCCTCTGCACCGTCACTGGCCCACGCGACCACCACCAAAGAAGGTTCGGGTCAACGACGGGCTGGATCCTCACCAAGCTGTGCCCCGGTAGGTAGCGCCTCCCAGTACCAGCCCGGCAGAGCCCAATGTCGTACATGGCCCATCTGGTCAAGCATGTGTCCTCCGTCGAGTCGACAATGAGGATGCGGGATAGGCATCGTCGACGTCGATGCGGGGATAATTGATTTAACTAAAAAATAACAACAATGTGACATGTTCAACTAGTTTTATTAATTCAACTAGTTCTTACTAAAAATAAACTTACTATAAATAAAATCAAACTAGTACCTAATTAGTACCTAGTTCTTACTAACTAATTAGTACCTAGGAACTACTGCCCTAATTACCATCTAATTTGATGAACCTAGGGGTGGAAAGTGGTAGCGGATAATCCGAAATATCCGATATTCGTATTCAATCGGATATTCCAATTATCCAACTTAAAAGTCAAATAAGTTGTCAAATTTTACTCATTTTATGATTAATCTTAGAAATTATTATGCATCACAATAGTGTTTATTCATAAACCTATTTATCATTGACTTATTGTATGTCACAAGTTGAATACTTCATGTCACACAGCTATTGACTAATACACTTAAGCAATATGTCGCTATTATTCGTATCTGTTTCGGATCAAGAAAACATAAAATTCGTTTCCACCCCTAGATGAACCCTAACTGATTTTATGCAATTAAAATTTGAAGAACCCTAGGCAGAGGTAGGGGAGGGGAAGGAGCAGGCGTGCTCACCTCGGCTGCCTACGGCGAGGGAGGGGCAGATGGCGTCGAGGTTGGGGTCGGGGCTCGGGCGCGCGGCGGAGGGCGGCGTCAAGGTCGGGGTCGGGTGCAGCGTCGAGGTCAGGGGAGGGGGCGGTGTCGAATCCATGGTCGGGGGCGGCGTCGAGGGTGTGCGGCGTGCGGCGGCTGATGGGCGACGGCGGCGCCGACAACACGGAGGAGTTTGGATTTAGGGGAAGTGTCCATGGGGAGGAACGAACCGCGCGGTTAAGTCAAAAGTAGCAGCAGCGCGTTCTGGGAAGTGCGCTACTGCTAAGTTAGCTATAGCGCGTTTTCGGATATGCACTACTGCTATTCCTTTCTATTTTCCCCTTTTTTCATTTCTTTTAATTTGCACTTTATTCTTTTCCTTTCTCCTTTTTCTATTTCTTTCATTTTTAGTTACTTTTCTATTTGATTTTCATTTAATTTTATTTCCTTTAGCAGTAGCGCCTTTCTGCGTAAACGCGCTGCTACAAACCAACTAGCAGTAGCGCTGTTCGCAGTAGATCGCTACTACTATGTGTAGCCTATCAGCTTGGCAGTGGGAATTTTAGTAGTAGCGCTTTTATCTTCAGGCGCGCTACTGCTAAAATTGTATCTGTAGCGCGGTTTGCGCCAACGCGCTACTGCTACTTAGCACTAGCGTGCTTTTTTAACACGCGCTACTGCTAAAGTTCTGTTTATAAGGTTTTCCCTAGTAGTGACACTATGTTATCTTTGGTCGAATACGCCTATGTTTGAACAAGAAGCCCCCAAGTGATATACTTACAAATTGTGCTCGTCAGGGGACCTATGTTTGAGTTGTGCTATGCATCCAACTCTCTTTGGTACCTGTAGTTTAGGCATCAAGCCTCTTAAGCGAACATATAAGATGACGATAAAGACTCAACTTCGATGAAGTGAAACGATAGAGGCCCTGAATTATTAGGAATGCTGGCTTTATTATATTGTTTATAATATATACATCATGAGAGCCGGTGTCTCAAGTATAGTAAGGCCGAAGATGACAATGTTCCACGGCCGATGAGTATCCTCCTCTGATGTGCGTGAGTCCTTGTGGTCTCAAACATCGATAAGGTAGTATGACCCATTATGCAGATTCTTGCTGACCACAAAAGGTCCTTCCCAAGGTGGTGATAGTTTATGCATATCTGTTTGATCCTAGATGAGCTGGAGCACTAAGTCGCCTTCTTGAGAAGTTCTGGTTTTGACCCGACGACTGTGGTAATGACGTAGATCTTGCTGGTAAATTGCTGAACAAGCCGCCGTGAGATCACGCTCCTCATCTAACAGGTCAAGTGTGTCTTGACGTGCCTTTTCATTGTCAGGTTCAACGTAAGCCGCCACCCGGGGTGAATCGTGACGGATGTCACTAGGGAGAACCGCCTCTGCTCCATAAACCATGAAGAAAGTTGTGTAACCCATAGATTTGTTGGGGGTTGTATTGATACTGAGGGTAACTCCTCGACCCAACAACCCGGTGCTCTTTTCAAAGGAACCATAAGCCAGGGCTTGATGCCTCGCAGAATCTCTTGATTAGCTCATTCCGCTTGACCATTGGATTGAGGGTGAGCCATAGAGGAAACATCAAGCCGAATATGCTCCCGTTGACAAAATTCTTTCATAGCACCTTTAGAGAGATTAGTACCATTATCGGTTATAATGCTGTGTGGAAAGCCAATACAGAAGATCACCTTCTTGATGAATTGAACCGCCATTGCTGCATCACACTTACTAACTGGCTCTGCTTCAACCCACTTAGTAAACTTATCAACTGCCACCAAAAGGTGGGTCTTCTTATCCTTGGGCCCCAACCATATCAAGCCCCCAAGTCGCAAATGGCCAAGTAATTGGAATCATACTCAACTCTTGAGCCGGAACATGAGCTCGTCGTGAAAACTTCTAACAACCGTCACATTTGCTGACCAAATCCTCAGCATCAACATGAGCCGTCAACCAATAAAAACCGTGACAAAAAGCCTTGGCGACGAGAGATTTAGAACCGGCATAATGACCACAATCTCCTTCATGAATCTCTCGCAGAATCTCATAGCCTTATTTAGGAGAAACACAACGTTGAAACGCCCCTGTGACACTGCGATGGTGCAACTCCCCATTAACAATCATCATTAACTTAGATCGCCGGGTTATCTGCCTGGCCAAGATCTCATCTTCAGGTAACTCGCCCTGGGTCATGTAAGCCAAATACAGCACTGTCCAATCAGGAATAGCTTGAAGAGCCACCACCAATTGTGCTTCTGGGTCAGGAACAACAAGATCTTCCTGTGTAGGCAACTTGACAGAAGGGCTAAGCAAAATATCCAGGAAGGTGTTAGGTGGTACCGGCTTACGCTGAGACCCTAATCGGCTTAAAGTGCCAGGCGCCTCGTTCTTCATGCGATCAATATGCTCAACTTGGTAACCCTTGAAATGACCCGCAATAGCATCAACCTCTCGACGATAAGCCGCCATGAGTGGATCCTTAGAATCCCAAGTACCAAAAACTTGCTGAGCTACCAAATCTGAGTCGCCAAAGCATCTCACCCGACTTTGATTCATCTCTTTAGCAATCCGAAGACCATGGAGCAAGGATTCATACTCAGCTGCATTGTTAGTACAAGGGAGCATTAACCGGAGAATATAAGAAAACTTATCACCTCGCGGGGAATTCAAGACAACTCCAGCCCCCGAGCCTTCGAACTGCCTGGATCCATCAAAGTGAATAGTCCACTAAGTGTTATCTGGCTTTTCCTCAGGTGTCTACGACTCTGTCCAATCATTGATAAAATCCACGAGTGCTTGGGACTTGATGGCCGTACAAGGGACATACTTCAAACCATGGGGTCCAAGCTCAATGGCCCACTTGGCAACCTAGCCTGTGGCTTCTCTGTTTTGGATGATGTCTCTCAAAGGAGCAGAGCTAACCACAATAACGGGATGACCCAGAAAATATTGCTTAAGCTTCCGGTTTGCCATGAAAGCCCCGTACACCAGCTTATGCCAGTGCGTATACCTCTGCTTGGACTCAATAAGTACCTCACTGATGTAGTAAACTGGCCGTTGAACCGGGTACTCCTTGTCTGCCTCTTTCCTTTCCACCACAATGGCTACACTGACAGCCTGGCTATTAGCTGCCACATATAACAACAAGGGCTCTTTATCAATTGGAGCAGCAAGAACGGGCGGCTCAGCCAACTATTTCTTCAGATCCTCAAATGCTTGATTAGCAGCATCACTCCAAACAAAGTGATCTGTCTTCTTCATCATCTAATAAAGAGGGATAGCCTTCTCCCCTAATCGGCTTATGAACCGGCTGAAAGCCGCAATACGACCTACCAAACGCTGAACATCATTGACACATGCCAGTTTAGCTAAGGAAGTAATAGCCTTGATTTTCTCCGGGTTAGCTTCGATGCCTCTATTAGAAACCAAACCCCCAAAGCTTACCCGCCGATACACCAAAAACACATTTGCCCGGGTTAAGCATCATCTAATAAACCCGCAAATTGTCAAATATCTCCTTCAAATCATCAATCAAGGTCTCCTTCTTCCTGGATTTTACCACAATGTCATCTACGTAAGCATGAACATTACGCCCGATCTGATTGTGAAGACAATTCTGTTGAGGAACGTAGTAACTTCAAAAAAATTCCTACGCACACGCAAGATCATGGTGATGCATAGCAACAAGAGGGGAGAGTGTGATCTATGTACCCTTGTAGATCGACAACGGAAGCGTTAACTTGGTTGATGTAGTAGTACGTCTCCACGGCCCGGCCGATCAAGCACCGAAACCACGGCACCTCCGAGTTCTAGCACACGTTCAACTCGATGACGATCCCCGGACTCCGATCCAGCAAAGTGTCGGGGAAGTGATGTACTACCGTCGCAGGGCTTCGCCTAAGCAGCGCTACAATATTATCGAGGACTATGGTGGAAGGGGGCACTGCACACGGCTAAGAATATGATCACATGGATCAACTTGTGTCTCTAGGGGTGCCCCTGCCCCCGTATATAAAGGAGCAAGGGGAGGAGGCCGGCCAGCCCTATAGGCGCGCCAAGGAGGAGCCCTCCTCCTAGTAGGAGTAGGACTCCTACTAGGAGGGGGAAGGAAGTGGGGAGGGAGACGGAAAGGGGGGCGCCCCCCCCCCTCTCCTAGTCCAATTCGGACCAGGGGGGAGGAGGCGCGCGGCCCACCTTTGGCTGCCCCTCTCTCTCTCCACTAAGGCCCATATGGCCCATTACTTCTCCCAGGGGGGTTCCGGTAACCCTCCGGCTCTTCGGTTTTCTCCGAAATCACCCGGAACACTTCCGGTGTCCGAATATAGCCGTCCAATATATCAATCTTTATGTTTCGACCATTTCGAGACTCCTCGTCATGTCCGTGATCACATCGGGACTCCGAACTAACTTCGGTACATCAAAACTCATAAACTCATAATATAATTGTCATCGAAACCTTAAGCGTGCGGACCCTATGGGTTCGAGAACAATGTAGACATGACCGAGACACGTCTCTGGTCAATAACCAATTGCGGAACCTGGATGCTCATATTGGCTCCTACATATTCTACGAAGATCTTTATCGGTCAGACCGCATAACAACATACGTTTTTCCCTTTGTCATCGGTATGTTACTTGCCCGAGATTCGATCATCGGTATCTCAATACCTAGTTCAATCTCGTTACCAGCAAGTCTCTTTACTCGTTCTGTAATACATCATCCCGCAACTAACTCATTAGTTGCAATGCTTGCAAGGCTTAAGTGATGTGCATTACCGAGAGGGCCCAGAGATACCTCTCTGACAATCGGAGTGACAAATCCTAATCTCGAAATACGCCAACCCAACATATACTTTTGGAGACACCTGTAGAGCTCCTTTATAATCACCCAGTTACGTTGTGACGTTTGGTAGCACACAAAGTGTTCCTTTGGCAAATGGGAGTTGCATAATCTCATAGTCATAGGAACATGTATAAGTCATGAAGAAAGCAATAGCAACATACTAAACGATCGGGTGCTAAGCTAATGGAATGGGTCATGTCAATCAGATCATTCAACTAATGATGTGATCCCGTTAATCAAATAACAACTCTTTGTCCATGGTTAGGAAACATAACCATCTTTGATTAACGAGCTAGTCAAGTAGAGGCATACTAGTGACACTCTGTTTGTCTATGTATTCACACATGTATTATGTTTCCGGTTAATACAATTCTAGCATGAATAATAAACTTTTATCATGATATAAGGAAATAAATAATAACTTTATTATTGCCTCTAGGGCATATTTCCTTCAAATTCTGCACACACCGCTGGTAAGTCGCCTGGGCACTTTTGAGCCCAAAAGGCATAAACACATAGCAAAAGGCTCCAAATGGAGTAATGAAAGTTGTCTTCTCCTAGTCCTTCACTGCCATCTTGATCTGATGATAACCAGAATAAACATCCAAAAAAACTCAAATGCTCACAACCCACCATAGCATCAATTATTTGATCAATACGTGGGAGAGCAAACGGAGCAGCCGGAAAAGCCTTGTTTAAGTCCGTGTAGCACAGACACATCTGCCAAGTGCCATTCTTCTTAAGCACTAACACCGGGTTAGCCAACCACTCAGGATGAAATACTTCAACGATAAACCCGGTCACTAAGTGTTGGGGAACGTAGTAATTTCAAAAAAATTCCTACGCACACGCAAGATCATGGTGATGCATAGCAACGAGAGAGAGGAGAATGTTGTCTACGTACCCTCGTAGACCGGCAACGGAAGCATTGACACAATGTAGAGGAAGTAGTCGTACCTCTTCCTGATCCGACCGATCCAACACTACTAGGAAAAGGGCTACTAATGGCGCACCAGTTTTGCCTACTAATGGCGCATCACTGGTGCGCCATTAGTATCACGCCACTAGTATTTATTACTAATGGCGCACCACTGGTGCGCCATTAGTATCTGGTATACTAATGGCGCACCACCCAGTGCGCCATTAGTATATAATACCATGCGCCATTAGTATGCCTCCCAGGGGCCATATTTAACCATTTGCTTTGGCACACTAATGGCGCACTGCGGATGGATGTGCCATTAGTATATTGGCATACTAATGGCGCACTGTTTGGTGATGCGCCATTAGTATACTTTGGCATACTAATGGCGCACTCTGTAGTGATGCGCCATTAGTATGAATATTAGGTTTTTTTTTACTTTTCTGATTTTTGCATAGGTTACAAAATATATTATTTGACAGAATATAGACAGTAGCACACAGCAACAGCAGATTCATCGAATACAATAGAAGATTAGTCTCCAAATACAATTCATCATATTAGTCTCCGAATTCAAAAGACCGAAAAAAGATAAAACATTACAAGTCTCGAGACCGCGATTATCGAGTTTGTCTTCACATTACAAGTCGATATCGATCATCTAAACTACCATCACATAGAAGAGAGCTGCGGTCATCATGATGAGCATCATCGCGATGAAACTGGTCTTCATCCGGTTCCTCCAATGCTCCCTCCTCTCTCCCGCTAGATAGCAGGTGTATCTAGATTCCGCCTCCGCCCTAGTCGTGTACCCTTTGTAACTATTACCGCTGAAACGGTGAACCTGTCTCCGACACTCCTCCCAGTCGTCGTAGACTCCGGGAACCTTACCCTTGTACACGACATACAACGGCATCTCTATGCACAAGCCAAACAACTGACAATACATACATAAGCAATATATAAGTATGCAACAAAAGGATCGGAAGAGAAAAGGAAGACATTAATAGCATGATTCATGGTCCTACTAATAAATAGCATCGATTACATCTAAGTTGAACGACTGTCCAAACCAAAGAGACATACAAGTTCATTAAAGTTTAATTAGAACATGAGCCAATCAATGTTTCAGAACTACACATAGCATCACTACTTTCGACTCGACTCATGGACAGGAGAGTGGATGAAGCCGCCGTCTGTCATGATGGTCATGAAATCGCGGGCGTTGTCAGCCTGCATTTGTAGCATTCCGTCTATCTCCCTGTTGGACGGTTGATATCTGAGGAAGAACTGCCTCGAGGTATGAAGGACATCTTGATGGATGATGTCCGCAAACTCTGACTGGATGTGAAAGAATTCTTGTCTGATGTCCGCGTCCTGGATTGCCGACAAGGTCGTGGCCCAATCTTTGAGATTATTTGGTATCAGAAGGTGATGATGGTCCCTTACGATCGCCCGCATGTGATGGAGGGCATAGTAGGCATCCTTCTGACCGCCAGGCGGCTGCTTGATGCAGCAGAACATCGTATTGTGGGTGAACACGTGCTTGCCGTACTTACGAACTGCCCTGGTGAAGGTGCCTCCAGATTTGGCGTAGCCGGGGAGAGCATCATCAAGAACTGTCTTGATATTTGTGTAGTCTATCTTGGAGTTACGGTTCGGGTCAAAATACGTGGCCATGGAATATTTCGGGCTTAAGAGGATGAGTGTGCAATGTGTGTCACTGCACAGAACACGGAATGTTAGCAAAAAAAAGAATGATCGAGATCTAAGAAATCATATGTTACGGGGCGGTTAAGGGATGACTTACTCGGGAAAGTAAGCCACAAGGAAGTTATCCTTATCTGGGTTTGCCAGAATGACATCTTCGAGGTGTGAACTCGCGACTTGGCGGTCCCCAGCGCTGCTCAAGAGCTTGGCACGCATGTAGAAGGGGTCGACGATCACGATGTCCGGGGTCTTGTCTCTAATGATCCCCATCTCCATACTCAGCGAAAACAGCCGAACGAAGGTGTAGTGCAGCGGATGAAGGTTAAACATAGCAAAGATGTCATCAAACCGCGGGACGATCGTAACCCCGATGCCGCCATCCACAAAGCCCTTGCCCTCTGGCACCTTGGCCACGAACACCGGGTATGCCACATCATTCTCTCTGAGATGCCGCTTCTCCAAAGAAAGAACACTGTCGTGCAGACTCCGCATAGCACCGGTTGCAACATTGAGCATATTTGTCGGTAGCATCGCCCTACCCGCCACATGCACCCTCCTCGAGATATCCTTAGGTGAAGGTGGCCCGTCCTGAGCACGAATCGTACTCGGTGCCGGCTGGCTCGCACCGGCGCCCTTTTTAGTCTGCCGTTTCCGACCCTTCTTCTTGATCTGCTGTAATGGGACCGAGTTCTTCTCACAGACCACCTTCTTGAGCATGTTGGGGCTGATAATATTTGGCACCTCCGCTATCTGAGGCTCGGTGAAGGCGGCAGCTGGAGGCGTCTCCTGAGAACTGAACGCCAGACGAAGCCTGTTGCAATTGGGTTTCTCCGCCGTACCAGCTAGATCACGGTTGTCTTCTTTGGGTTCTTGAGAAGGAGGCCCGCAGAAATCGTCACCATACCCATGTTCGGCAAAGTACTTATCGATGTTGGTAAATGTACCATTGTCGTTGTCGTTGTCGTCCGGATCCCGTGCCATATGCATGTCCAGATCCTGTGCCATAGGGATGTCCGGCATGTCCGGTAGCATTGCGACGTTCTTGCCATGGCTTGGCGCCGGCACGACTGGCGGTCTTGTCTGTGGGGTGGTGTCCCCCGCCCCCAAACGAATCTGGGTCTTCGGCCAAAGTAGGGGCCAGCCTATGCAGGCGCTGAGGGTCATCTCATCTTCTTCGTCGGCCCCAGTGGGTCGAATCGGAGGTAACAGCTCGTCGCAGCCTGGCAGCACCCGAACCACTTCAACCCTATACATTGTGGGTGGCATCGGATTACCGTGGAACACGGGGTTGCCCGGTTGAACGATTCTGCCCTTGGCGACATCGACCAACTCGCCGCCCATGAAGTGTAGGAGAGTGCAAGGAACGTCGGCGGCGCCCTGCGAAAACATGTAGGGCGTCAGGGATGCCCAGTCAAAGGCAAGGAGATGAAGTCCTCGGCCGAGAGGCTTAGTTACCGTGATGCCGTCGAGCTCGGCTAATGTCGAGGCACCGCCAACGGCGGGCGTGCAACTGACGGAGGGGCCGCTTGCTGGCGAGGTGCCGGCCGGCGTACACCCGGTTGCATTAAGCTCCAATGTCGGCGTCAGAGACACCAATACCGCCGCCGCCGGAGACACCAATGGCGCCGCCGCCGTCGGAGACACCAATGGCGCCGCCTGCGCGTTGTGCGAGTTGCTGGCCGTGAAGCTGGGAGTCGGGGCGGCCCCTATTGGCCACCCGCAATCCACGCCGTTATCCCATGAATCAAGGTAGGCATAATGCCGGTGAGCGTCGATCCCAGTTGTTGTTGCACTTGCTCTTGGACCATCTCCGGAATTCGCGCCACTTGCGCCTTGAGTGCTTCAACCTCGCACGACTGACTTTCCGAGCTGGTCTTTTTCTCCTTTCGCCCACCAGCGGCATAGTATGACGACCATTTTGTGGACAAGCCTTTGTCGGCCACACGACCAGCTGACATTGGCTTATTGAGCTTATCCCTGTTTTTCATTACGTTCAATGCCCTATTCAAAGGGGTGTCGAAAGGGGAGCTCTGAGACGACACCGCGCTACTGCTTTCTTTGTCCTGCGGAAGGAATGTGAACCATTTAGAAATATTGGGGATTAATTAGAATGTAACCATATGGAGCTAATTACGCGGGGGTGTATTCCTTACCAGAACAATCTCAAGCTCCTTGGTCTTCGGATCCATGGTAAGCTCCTTTGTTACCGGGTCCTCCTTGTACCGGGCCCTGAGAAAGTTCCTAGTCTGCTTGTCACTGTATTTCTCGAAGCGGGGCGGTAGGCCTTGCTCGGCATGCTCCGCGTCCTCCTTGTCCCATATAGGCTCCGCCACTCTGTAACCGCCGGGACCGAGTTGGTGGACCCCTATGTTCAACTGCCGCATTTCTTCCCCCCACTGACTTGATTCGGAGGTTGTGGGGCTCTTGCACTTGATCTTGAACTCCTTGTAGTCATCTTCGCTAATCAAAGGATATTTCGCCTTGATCTTCTCATAACTATCACCTTTGTCAATCATTGCCTTCACCGTGCTTTTCCAAGTAGACAAGGCCGTGCTCATCGTCGTGAGGGCGGCACCGTTCACTTTATTACCCGAGAGGCGTGTGTTTGCGAACTCAGCGGGAACTTGTATCGTTCGTGCAGCTTCATGAAGAGGAGGCTGCGCAAATTCCCTCGGTCCTTATGCCTTAGGTTCTCGGTGTTGATCGAGGCAGTGCTCCGGAGAATGCACCCGAGCTGAATCGAGTACCCCTTGACAACGTGTTTGGGCGCCGTCGGATGCTCGTCGGAGTTCACTTCAGTAAATTCCTCCCTGACGGTGCCGAGCACGTTCAGGCGCCGGTCCTTCCGTTGCCTCTTCGGTTGGCTGCCATCTGTGCGTGCGCCGCCATCATCAGTGGTGGCATCCACGGCGCCATCATCAGTGGTGTCATCCCCGACGCCACTAGGGGTTGTGTAGTCAGGATCGGTGTCTTCCGTGGTGTCCTCATAGCGATGAGGTTCTTCCTCCAACTCCTGGGACAGCTCCCAGAATTGCTTGCCGCCCGAACCGCCGGTGTCATCGTAGTGGGCCATGTTTCGCTCTAAATAGGAAAAAAGTTTGGTCAAAAAGTTGGTTATTGTCAAGGAACAAGATCATGGTCTCATCATTTAGGGTTTGTCGACACCGAGGCATCCTAAAAGCTAAGCTTTTATCATTTAGGGTTTGTCGATACCGAGGCACCCTAAAAGCCTAAGCGTACATCATTTAGGTTCTCATCGACACCAAGGCACCCTATAGAAGCCAAATTAAGTTTTCATCAATTAGGGTTTATCGATGCCGAGGCACCCTAGGTTGGGCCTAATCACTTGGCTCTATTGCCACCTATGTTGGGTTTATCATCTAGGGTTTATCGATGCTAAGGAGAATTCTAAGTTGGGCCTAATCACTTGGCTCTATTGCCACCTATGGTTGAATGCAGCAAGAATGGCGGGGCAGTTGATCCTACTTAAATAAGTACTAAGATACCCCGGCCCATGCATTAGTCACAAGTACCCCATATGTCCTTTTTTTAGCAAAGTCATGCTAAAATTCACGGAAAATTTCAGCATGACATTTGCTAAAAATAGGACATATGGAGTACCCGAATTTGCCGGAACGGAAGTTAATCGACATTCCGGCAAACTAAGGGCCTCTCGGGGTACAACAGCAGCATCACAAGTTGACAAAATTCCCAAGTAGTACAGCAGCAACATCACAAGTAGTACCAATGAACATATAGTCCAGCAAGTTGAAAAGGCTGAAGTTCTCAGCATGAAGAATCACACAACACAGCACCTACAGTATGATGATACATTTGGAGATTGCACATACAGTTTTCACTTAAGCATAATTGTTCTGGAGATTGCACATACAATTTTTGACAGCACAGCTGTAGCGACCAGACCTCAAACACTCTGATCTCTATGCTCCGGTGTCATCCCTGGATCAGTAATGCTGACACCACACAGTACTCGGAGGATTTATAATAGAGTAGCAATCACACACTTATTACATCGAGTGTCTCAAAAGAGAACTTATTACAATAAGTATGGCTTAAGGCCATCTAATAACGATAACAGTGGAAGGCTTGGAAGATAAGTGAGTCCATCAACTCCAACGGCATCACTGAGTATAGAACCACGACCTAAAAACTCCTTAATCGTCGTCTGAAAAGTCTGCAACATTAACGTTGCAGCCCGAAAACGGGTCAGCACGTGGAATATGCTGGCAAGGTAACACATAGAGAGTAATAGAATGAAACATCTATACTATAAGCATATTTGGCTGGTGGAAAGCTCTATGGTTACAGTTTTGCGTAAAGCCAAATTTTTCCCTACTTCAAAGGAATAAATTTATTTAACTATCATGGTGGTTGTTAAACATTGAGAATGGTTGACATCATTCTCAATCCCAATTAAGCATCATCAGTAAACATAACCCAACAAAATTAATTTTAGAGTAACATATTGAGATTCACATGATAATCCAAGTACTAGATACTCAAGATGTCCATAACCGGGGACACGGCTAACCATGATTAGTTTATTACACTCTGCAGAGGTTTGCGCACTTTTCCCCACAAGACTCGATCGCCTCCATTTGGTTTCTCACACTACATGGTGTTTGAGAAGACGGATGGCCGAGACATAGTCTTTCAGAAGCGCTAGCACCTTATGATGGGTAGACCGTACCACCTACATCCCCTACATCTGCTAGTCTACCATTGTAAGAGTTCGCATGACTTAGTCAACTATGCTAGAGCCCATAATAGCTTATGGTTGCACACGGAAGTTTCTAGTATGAATAGTCTCATGATCTCTTTGAGCCTGGGTGGCGGTCCAAAAGAAAACAGGCAAGTCCTGGAATACCCAGGTGCCTCAATCCACCCAGATGTGTGTTTAAGTTGCCACCTTAGATAAACCATTAATTAACAATCTCTCATCTGTCATGGATTTCACTCACCCAATCCACGTCTACTAGCATAGCATGGTATAATAAGCAAACATAGAAGTAACTCCCAAAGGTTTGATAATAAACAGGTAATAGGTACTACCTCATCTACTTCCCATCCCACAATTTAATTAGATCCTAATTATGCAATGTGTGAGGATTGATCTAATGCAATAAAACTCGGTAGTAGAAAAGGTATGATCAAAGTGTTACTTGCCTTGCTGATGATCCGCGAAACCTAACGATTTGAAGTAACAGGCGGCGCACTCCGGGTATTCTATCGCAGACAAACAAACAAGCATACAAGAAGTACTCATCTAATGCACAGGTAAAACTCAAATAAGAGATCTAACCAGAAGGTTCAACTTAAGAACTCCGGTTGGCAAAAAGAATCAAATCGAACGAAGCAACGAAAATCAAATTGCGAAAGAAAACAACTTCATTCCAGTAATCTGGATCTAGGGCAAATTTTACAGTAGCAAAATCTTGTTTAAGTTGGTTAAACGGATAGAGGGTTTCGAGACAAAACTCTAGGCGCTTGAATCGCCTGATTACGATAAACGAGCGAAAAGTTAAACTAAAACGAAAATCGGATCACGAATCGCGATCAGAAAAATCGCGGATTTAATCCGAGAAAAAGAAAAACGATGAACACCGAATTTTTTTTCTCTTTATTTTCTCTCTTTTTTTAATTATTCCGCTTGGAATAAAAGAAATACTAAACGGACTCCAAAAATTCCGAAATAAATTTTCACGGGCTTCTAAAATCAAGCCGCACAAGGTGAACATTTATTTGGGACCTAAATGTAATTTTGAAAAATGCACATTTTTCCTAAATTCAAATAAAACACCGAAAAACTCCGAAATAAAATCTTATTTGATTTTATTATTAAATCCTCAATATTTCTTTATTTTGGGAAAGTCATTTTATTCCCTCTCTCATATTTTTGTAATAGAAATAATTGACGATAAAATAAATAAAATCAAATGATCCTATTCTCAAAATTTTAGAAAACTCAAATATGAAAATAACAAAATCCCCAACTCTCTCCGTGGGTCATTGAGTCGCGTAGAATTTCTAGGATCAACCAAAATGCAAAATAAAATATGATATGCATGATGATCTAATGTATAACATTCCAAATTGAAAATTTGGGATGTTACAAACCTACCCCCCTTAAGATGAATCTCGCCCTCGAGATTCGGGTTGGCTAGAAAATAGGTGAGGGTGGTCTTTGAGCAAATCTTCCTCTCGTTCCCAGGTGGCTTCATCCTCCGTGTGGTGGCTCCACTGAACTTTGCAAAACTTGATAACCTTGCTGCGAGTAACTCGGCTGGCAAACTCGAGGATCTTGACTGGTTTCTCCTTGCAGGTCAAATCGTTATCCAATTGAATAGTTTACAAAGGCACTGTGTCTCTCAACGGTATGTCAGCCATCTCCGCGTGACATTTCTTTAACTGAGAAACGTGGAACACATCATGTACTCCTGACAATCCTTCGGGCAATTCCAACTTGTAGGCCACTTCTCCCATATGCTCCAAAACTCGATATGGTCCTACAAATCGTGGCGCTAACTTCCCTTTAACTCCAAAACGCTTTGTTCCCCGAAGTGGAGATACTCGAAGATAAGCTCTGTCTCCGACTTCGTAAACTGTCTCCTTGCGTTTAGAATCCGCATAACTCTTCTATCTGGACTGGGCTACCTTGAGCCTATCGCGAATCAACTTCACCTTCTGTTCAGACTCTTTAATCAAGTTAGGACCAAACAACTGGCGGTCTCCAACTTCGTCCTATGACAACGGTGTTCTGCACCTCCTTCCGTACAAAGCTTCGAAAGGGGCCATCTTCAAACTGGTTTGGTAACTGTTATTGTAAGAGAACTCTGCATATGGCAAATTATCGTCCCAACTAGATCCATAATATAGTGCACAAGCTCTCAGCATATCCTCCAAAATTTGATTGACTCTCTCGGTCTGTCCATCTATCTGTGGATGAAAAGCTATACTGAATTCTAGCCTGGTTCCCAAAGTTTCGTGCAACTGCTTCCAGAACTTTGAGGTAAACTGGGTTCCTCTATCTGATACGATACTCCTTGGAACTCCATGCAAACATACGATCCTGGTCATGTATATCTTTGCCAACTTAGCACTGGTGTAAGTGGTCTTTACCGGGATGAAATGAGCTACTTTCGTCAATCGATCGACTACAACCCAAATCGAGTCATAGCCTGAACGAGTCCTGGGTAATCCCGTGATAAAATCCATGCCTAGCTTATCCCACTTCCATTCGGGTATTGGCAATGGTTGTAACAATCCTGCTGGCTTCTGATGCTCCGCCTTTACTCTCTGGCATACATCACAAACTACTACATACTCTGCAATATCCTTCTTCATTCTGGTCCACCAGAAAATATCCTTCAAATCCAAATACATCTTGGTATTTCCTGGGTGAATTGAATACGGTGAGTCATGTGCCTCTTGCAGTATCAACTTCCTGATCTCCGGGTCATTGGGCACGTAAACGCGGTCTACAAACCATAGGGTGTCGTTCTCATCCTCACGAAATCCTTTAGCTTTTCCTTTGCTCAGTTTCTCCTTTATAGCGGCAATCTCTTTGTCAGCTTTCTGAGCTTCTCTGATTCTATCCATCAAAGTTGACTGAATCTCCAATGTTGCTACATAGCCTCTCGGAACTATTTCAAAACATAGTTCACGAAGATTTTTTGCTAACTCCCTTGGTATTTCTCTTGTCATTAACGTATTGACATGGCTCTTGCGGCTTAATGCGTCTGCTACTACATTAGCCTTTCCAGGATGATAATGCTATTTCATATCATAATCCTTGATAAGCTCCAACCATCTCCTTTATCTGAGATTCAACTCCTTCTGGGTGAAAATGTACTTCAAACTCTTATGATCCGTATACACCTCACAATGATTTCCAATCAGAAAATGTCTCCATGTCTTTAGTGCATGCACTACGGCTGATAATTCCAAATCATGCATAGCATAATTTAACTCATGAGGCCTCAGTTGTCTTGAGGCATATGAAACAACTCTCCCTTCCTGCATAAGCACTGCTCCAAGTCCTCGACGTGAAGCGTCGCAATACACCTCAGAATCCTTGGTCTGGTCTGGCAAAATCAACACTGGTGAGGTAACCAAACGTTTCTTCAACTCCTGGAAACTAGCCTCACATTCTTCTGTCCATATGAACTTGGTATCCTTCTTCAACAACTCAGTCATAGGCTTCGCAATCTTTGAGAAATTCTCAATGAATCTCCGGTAGTATCCTGTGAGTCCAAGAAAACTCCGAATCTCTCCAACTGTTGTTGGGGCTTCCCACTTGGTCACAGTTTCAACTTTAGCGGGATCTACTGCTATACCTTCTCCAGATATAACATGTCCGAGGAATCCTACTTCCTTCAACCAAAACTCACATTTGCTGAACTTGGCATATAATTGATGTTCTCTGAGCTTTCCAAGTACCAAACGCAAATGCTCCTTATGATCCTCTTCATTCTTCGAATAAACCAGGATATCATCAATGAACACTACGACGAACTTATCCAAAAACTCCATAAACACTTTGATCATCATGTTCATAAAATAGGCAGGTGCGTTAGTCAGACCAAATGACATAACGATATACTCATACAGCCCATACCTGGTGGTAAAAGCTGTCTTAGGAATATCCTGCTCTTGAATCTTCAACTAGTGGTATCCTGATCGCAGATCGATCTTGGAAAATACCTTATCTCCTTGCAATCGATCAAACAGATCGTTGATCATTGGTAGCGGGTACTTGTTCTTGATCGTTACTTCATTCAATCCTCGATAATCAACAACCATCCTTAACGATCCATCCTTCTTCTCCACTAGAAGTACTGGCGATCCCCAAGGCAAAGAACTTGGGCGAATATATCCCTTATCCAGTAACTCCTTAATCTGCTTCATAATTTCCACCAAATCCTTTGCTGGCATCCTATATGGTCTCTTTGATATTGGCCCTGTGCCTGGCAATAGCTCAATCAAAAACTCAATATCTCTATCCGGTGGCATGCCTGGCAACTCCTCTGGAAATACTTTAGGGAAATCCCTTACCACTGGTACTTCCTCCTGCACAACTCCTGTTAAGCAATTTACTTGAGTCCTCTTCGGCACATGTTGGGATACATATTTGATCCTTCTCCCTTCTGGGGTGGTAAGCAAAATTGACTTACTAGCACATTCAATATTCCCTTCATACTTTGATAACCAATCCATGCCTAATATCACATCCAATCCTTGAGATTCCAATACTATTAGGTCTGAGGGGAAAACATAGTTACCAATCCTTAATGGTAACCGATCACACCATAGACTAGCCACATACTTTGCTCCGGGCGAGGTTACTAACATGGGTGACCTAAGGGCTTGGGTTGGTAGGTTATACTTATCCACAAATCCCCTTGATTCTGATTCTGGACTAGCAACTGCATCAATGTGTTCTGCTGCTGGATCAACTGGGTGAGCTCCGGTGGAAAGGCAAATCCGGGATCACGTCTCGGAGGCATCTGAGGGTTTAGAAAAGATGAGATATAAGAATAGAGGGGGTCTAAAGAGAAAACACTATCCATATGCACATGAGGCAAAAGCAAACAATTCACTTCAATCAATCAAACAAGGGCATACAATCGATCTATCTATCGCAAAAGTGCTCGGACTACTATATTTACATGGTGGACTACTACTACTGATGAGGTGGTCTACTAGAAATATTCTACGGTTGCAGACTCCATGATATCTGCTCCAGCTTCATCAACATAGTCATCATCGCTACTATCTGCTTCCGAGTCGGTGCCGTCGATGATGATGTAGTCTTCCAGGCTAATTTCCTGGGGCTCTTCGTCTTCATCTACTGGCGTAGGGCCTCCCATAAATATTCCAATCTTCTTGATCAAGTCGTCATTCTTCTCCACCAATACTTCAATTTCTTCTTCATAATCTTCACGTGTAGCCTTGAGTTCTTCCTCCAATTCCTTGATTCTAGTCTTAGCCTTCTTCAGATCTATCATGTCGGTGCACATCTGGTTCTCCTGTCGTCGAATGTGCTGGTTTAGCTCCTGGATAAAAGCTGCAATTGATCTATCCTTCCTGGTGCTGATCATCTCCCAGTGTTCATCTCGGCGCCCACAAATCTAGTAGATAGTATCCTTGAGATCCTTGCGGTAGACTTCTCCAATGCGTCCCATGGCGATGTGAGCTGCCATTCTCTTTCCTAGACTCCAAGTTGGTGCATCAAAAGAAAATTCTATGGGCTCAGTGACTGGCATGAACGTCCTTCCTGGAACTTGAACTTGAATCATCCAGCGCTCTTCTTCAGATAAAGTGGTGTTGTAGGTTCCGGTGAAACTTGGTACTCCTATGTTTAGGTATCTAGTGACTTCCTTCAAGTGTCGTCCAAAAGGTGTATCTTCATCCGGTTGTGTGAACTTGTTCCTTGCATCCGCCATCCTAGAGAGTAGAAAAGATGAGAGGTCAGAAGAGAAGAGAGTGAATAGTGATCTAGGTCTTTAGCTTAGTGGTCGTGTCCTACAGTCAGCGTGTGCTCTGATACCATCTCTATAGCGACCAGACCTCAAACAGTTTGATCTCTGTGCACCGGTGTCATCCCTGGATCAGTAATGGTGACACCACACAGTACTCGGAGGATTTATAACAGAGTAGCAATCACACACTTATTACATCGAGTGTCTCAAAAGAGAATTTATTACAATAAGTATGGCTTAAGGCCATCTAATAACAATAACAACGGAAGGCTTGGAAGATAAGTGACTCCATCAACTCCAACGGCATCACTGAGTATAGAACCACGACCTAAAAACTCCTTAGTCGTCGTCTGAAAAGTCTGCAACATTAACGTTGCAGCCCGAAAACGGGTCAGCACATGGAATATGCTGGCAAGGTAACACATAGAGAGTAATGGAATGAAACAGCTATACTATATGTATATTTGGCTGGTGCAAAGCTCTATGGTTATAGTTTTGCGTAAAGACAATTTTTCCCTAATTCAAAGGAATAACTTTATTTAACTATCATGGTGGTTGTTAAACATTGAGAATGGTTGACAACATTCTCAATCCCAATTAAGCATCATCATTAAACATAACCCAACAAAATTAATTTTAGAGTAACATGTTGAGATTCACATGATAATCCAATTACTAGATACTCAAGATGTCCATAACCGGGGACACGGCTAACCATGATTAGTTTATTACACTCTGCAGAGGTTTGCGCACTTTTCCCCACAAGACTCGATCGCCTCCGTTTGGTTTCTCACACTACATGGTGTTTGAGAAGACGGATGGCCGAGACATAGTCTTTCAGAAGCGCTAGCACCTTATGATGGGTAGACCGTACCACCTACATCCCCTACATCTGCTAGTCTACCATTGTAAGAGTTCGCATGACTTAGTCAACTATGCTAGAGTCCATAATAGCTTGTGGTTGCACACGGAAGTTTCTAGTATGAATAGTCTCATGATCTCTTTGAGCCTGGGTGGCGGTCCAAAAGAAAACAGGCAAGTCCTGGAATACCCAGGTGCCTCAATCCACCCAGATGTGTGTTTAAGTTGCCACCTTAGATAAACCATTAATTAACAATCTCACATCTGTCATGGATTTCACTCACCCAATCCACGTCTACTAGCATAGCATGGTATAATAAGCAAACGTAGAAGTAACTCCCAAAGGTTTGATAATAAACAGGTAATAGGTACTACCTCATCTACTTCCCATCCCACAATTTAATTAGATCCTAATCATGCAATGTGTGAGGATTGATCTAATGCAATAAAACTGGGTAGTAGAAAAGGTGTGATCAAAGTGTTACTTGCCTTGCTGATGATCCGCGAAACCTAACGATTCGAAGTAACAGGCGGCGCACTCTGGGTATTCTATCACAGACAAACAAACAAGCATACAATAAGTACTCATCTAATGCACAGGTAAAACTCAAATAAGAGATCTAACCAGAAGGTTCAACTTAAGAACTCCGGTTGGCAAAAAGAATCAAATCGAACGAAGCAACGAAAATCAAACTGCGAAAGAAAACAACTTCGTTCTAGTAATCTGGATCTAGGGCAAATTTTATAGTAGCAAAATCTTGTTTAAGTTGGTTAAACGGATAGAGGGTTTCGAGACGAAACTCTAGGCGCTTGAATCGCCTGATTCCGATAAACGAGCCAAAAGTTAAACTAAAACGAAAATCGGATCAGGAATCGCGATCAGAAAAATCGCGGATTTAATCCGAGAAAAAGAAAAACGACGAACGCCGATTTTTTTCTCTCTTTTTATTAATTATTCCGCTCGGGAAAAAAAGAAATACTAAACGAACTCCAAAAATTCCGAAATAAATTTTCACGGGCTTCTAAAATCAAGCCGCACAAGGTGAACATTTATTTGGGACCTAAATGCAATTTTGAAAAACGCACATTTTTCCTAAATTCAAATAAAACTCTGAAAAACTCCGAAATAAAATCTTATTTGATTTTATTATTAAATCCTCAATATTTCTTTATTTTGGGAAAGTCATTTTATTTCCTCTCTCATATTTTTGTAATAGAAATAATTGACAATAAAATAAATAAAATCAAATGATCCTATTCTCAAAATTTGAGAAAACTCAAATATGAATATAACGAAATCCCCAACTCTCTCCGTGGGTCATTGAGTCGCGTAGAATTTCTAGGATCAACCAAAATGCAAAATAAAATATGATATGCATGATGATCTAATGTATAACATTCCAAATTGAAAATTTGGGATGTTACAACAGCACCTATGACAGCACATACAGTTTTCGTTACTGCTCCCAAATGAAATGACACTTTGACATGGCTGCAATTTTTAGTGTCTACTTATCTGCAATTTTTCAGTGTCTGCTTCGGAGAAATAGGTTTCAAACTTCAGCTTGCTTTGTATAAGGAGACTAAAAAACTATCTAAGGAGTTCTTCAAGTTCAAGTTACAGCCTGCATGACATTTTCCTACACAATGCTTGTTGTAAATAATTACTTAAAGTAAACACTTTTTTATCTTAGCTTACTTACAACAGAATGCCTACCTTTCTGGTTTTCCAATTCCTTTTGTTTCATTTTCAACATTGCTCTATTTGTAATTAATAGCACTGTTCAAGAAATCTGTATATGCAATCTACAAAGATCCCCCTCCTGACTTTTAGACTGATTTTCCATCAAAATTGAAAATAGTTACAGTAAGTTTCAAAATAAAAAATACACTTCTCAGTTTTACAAACTGAAAATTACTCTAAAACTAAAACTTTAACTGACTTTTAGACTGAATTTTTACTCCAAGAGTTTTTATATTCAGATCACTTTAACTAAATTTTACATTGAGTTTTAGATTGAATTTTACATTGAGTTTATAGCGAGGGGCAGTCGGCGCGGTGAGCACGAGCCCGCATGCACAAACGGTGACTAAACAAGGAGAAAAATAGGGGAATCGATGGAGACGCTCACCGCGGAGCTGGGGAAGGAGACGGCGAGGCCGAGGGTGGTCGGGGCAGCGCGGATCGACGCCGAGAAGCAGTGGTCGGTGATGAGGAAGAAGAGGTCGATGCGCTCGATCCTTGATGACCCGGCTCCAATCCGTGGATGTAGGCGATGAAGGTGATGATGGTGTTGCTCCTGGCGTAGCTCCTAGGCACGACGACGGAGGACGGGGTGGTCGGTGGCCGCGGTGACGCACGGCGGCGGCGCTCGGGGTGGAGGGAAGGAGCGGGGCAGGCCGTCGGCGGCGAGGACCGAGAGGGCGATTGAGGAGTGGAGGGAAGGAGCGGGGCAGGCCGTCGGCGGCGAGGACCAAGACGGCGAGGCGGCGCGCGGGGGTCGTCGGGCGACTAGGGGGGAATGAATCTGGCGAGGGGGGAGTGAATCTGGCGAGCGGGAGGGACGAAGGGATCGGGCAACTAGGGGGGAAGATTACTAATGGCGCACCCCTGGCGGTGCGCCATTAGTATGTTTTTTTATAGCAATGGCGCACCCCCGAGACGGTGCGCCATTAGTATTCTTTTTTATTAGATAGCAATGGCGCACCAGCCAGCCGTGCGCCATAAGTAAGATTTTTTTATTTTGTTGCATCTAATAATTTAATAGAAAATTAATATGAATATGAATATGGAAATGAATATGAATATGAAACAGTAATAAATTTTTATAAAAATAGTAATATTTTTTTAAAAAATATCATCAAATTTGTTATTTGAAAATATTTATGAATATAAAAAAATATCATCAAATTTGTTATTTGAAAATATAATCAAATTTGGTTTTTGAAAATATAATCAAATTTGTTTTTTTGGATTTTTAGTTGCATTCATTTGTGACGGTGGAGCGGGGGAGGGTGCGGGGGTCGTCGGCGGTGGTGGAGCGGGGGAGGGTGCGGGGGGTGCTCGGCGGCGAGGGGGATCTGGCAAGGGGGATCTGGCGAGGGGGGATCTGGCGAGGGGGGATAGCGATTGAGATGGAGGGGGGTCGAGATCGAGTGTCCTCATGAATATTCAATATTTTTTCATGAATTCAAAAAGTGCCCATGAAATTTAAAAATATTCATGATATCAAAAAGTGCCCATGAAATACAACCGAGAAATGAAGACTACGATTTAAATACAGTCGATCTTAGCTAGCTATCTGTTCATAATCTTCTTGCCCTTCTTTTTCGCAAATGGAGTTCTTCTGTGGAACGGACGTCCTTTAGGTAGGGTGGTCCTGCTTCTTCTTGTGGTGTATGCTGCTACTTCATCGTCGTCGTCATGTTCGATCTTCGGGTCGCCGTACTTGTCGAAGTGTTGCTCATTGGCTACTCCATCCATTCCGATGATCGTCCTTTTGCCTCTCCTCGCGACAACACGACTGGGCTTTGACAGGTCGGTAATGAAGAAGCATTGGTCCACTTGGGAAGCCAGTACCCATGGCTCATTTTTCGCGGTGATGTTTGTGCCCGCGGTCTTGGATTTGGCTTCGGGTATAACCATGGTGGTGAAATACCGGTCTTCTTTTAGGACGCTCTTGGCCCATCTGACATGGAACATCGGGACCTTCTCTCCACCGTAGCTCAGCTCCCAGATCTCCTTGATCCTTCTGTAGTATATGTCCTTGTCGTTACCGGTGTAGGATTCCATTGTTACCCCAGAGTTCTGATAACCATCGCTCTTCATGTCCTTGTCCTCGGTGTAGAATGTGTAGCCGTTGATATCGTACGCCTCATAGGTCATCAGGTTGTGCTCGGCGCCCTGTGACAAGGCGAATATGAGTTGTTCTTCCGCGGAAGAATCCTCATGTAAAGGGTACGACAGAAGCTTCTGCTTGAACCAACGCGTGAAACATGAGTTGTGCTCTTTGATTATATCTCCGTCCGTCCTCTGTTGGCCTCGGTCATTGTACGTCTTCTCAATAAAGGTTTTGTGCTCTACCACCCAAGGATCGACCACGTCTATTTGTTGTAGCGCGACTAGGTTTGCTCTTTCAAAGTCGGCGAGTCGACCCTCTAAGTCGACATGCATTTCGTGGCGACCCTCATGGTGACCCCATCCAGCGAGCCTGCCGAGGTGCCTGTTGACGGGCAGACCAACGGGGTTCTCGATGCCTAGATAATTCGTGCAGTAGGAGATGCACTCTTTGGTCAGAAAGCCCCTGGCTATACTTCCCTCTGGACGTGACATGTTGCGAACGTATCCTTTGATGACACCATTCATCCTTTCGAACGGCATCATGCTGTGCAGGAACGTCGGCCCGAGTTGGATGATATCCTCCACGATATGGACCAGCAGATGCACCATAACGTCGAAGAATGCAGGCGGGAAGTACATCTCAAGCACGCATAGTATCACCATGATCTCTTCCTGTAGCCTTCTGAGTTGGCTCACGCCAACCGACTTCCGAGAGATGACGTCGAAAAAGTTCCATAGGCCAAATAGCGTTTCACGGACGTGCACATCCATGATCCCATGGATTGCAACTGGAAGTATCTGCATCATCAGCACGTGACAGTCATGAGACTTCATCCCACTGAACTTCTGCTTCGCTGGGTCTAGGTATCTGCTATCTTCCCCGCGTAACCGTAAGGAAGTTTTACTCCTACGAGGCAGGTGAAAAACTGCTCGATCTCCTCCTGACTTAGAGTGAAGCACGCGGGAGGGTAGTCATTTCCGGTCTTCTTGGCCTTTTTGCCTTTGCGACGACTTTCTGTGTCCTGCTTCGCCTCATCATCATCATCATCAGCAGCAGCATTAGCATGAAGCTCCTGCCTGATGCCCATTGATTTCAAGTCTGCCCTTGCTTTCGGCCCATCTTTGGTCCTCTCTGGCATGTTGAGCAGGGTACCAAGCAGACTCTCGCACACGTTCTTCGTGATATGCATGGCATCAAGGCTGTGAGGCACACGGTGGATCTTCCAGTACGGCAAGTCCCAGAAAACAGACCTCGTTTTCCATACCTTCAGCAGCGGCTCTGGCGCCTTTCGCTTCTTTCCCGGCTCTAGTTCCTTTTGCTTCTTTCAAGGCAGTGGGCAATCTTTCCAATTTTTCAACAGCCCGTCTATTTCCTCGCCGCTCCTCGTACGCGGGCGTCTTCGGAGTTCGGTTTCACCATCGGATAGATCCTTGCATTTCCTCCATGGGTCATCATCGCGAAGCCACCTTCGATGTCCCATCAACATGGTTTTCGAAGACCCGGGATCTCTATCTAGCTGGCGATACGTTGTGTCATCCATGCACCTGACGCATCCAGAAAATTCGTGGACCACCTGCCCCGCGAGATATCCGTAACCGAGATAGTTGTGCACTATCGTGAGCAATGCGGCTCTCATAGGGAAATATTCTTTCTCTGTGGCGTCCCACGTATTGGCTGGCATTTTCCACAGCGTGTCTAGCTCCTCTTTCAGCAGCCCCAGATATAGATTGATGTTGTTCCCTGGTTGTTTTAGCCCTTCAATTAGCATACTCATGTGAATGTACTTCCTCTTCATGCACAACCAGGGGGGAAGGTTGTACATCCACACAAACACAGGCCAGGTGCTATGTGTGCTTCTCTGGCTGCCAAACGGATTGACTCCATCGGTGCTCGCGACCAGCACGATGTTCCTTGGATCCTTCCCAAATTCTGGGTATTCGAAGTTCAACGCTTGCCACTGGCTCCCATCCTTAGGGTGACTCAGCATCTTGTCTTTTTTATTTATCTTCGGATCATTTGCGTCATCTTCTCGCTTTCTTCTCCTCCCTATCCGCGTGCCAACGCAGGAGCTTTACTACCTTAGGGTCCACGAAATACCGCTGCAGACGAGGAGTGATCGGAAAGTACCACACCACTTTTCGAGGAGCTTTCTACCTCTTCTTGTATCGAGTGACGCCGCACACCGGACATATGGTAGACTCCGCGTGCTCGCCCCGATAAATGATGCAATTGTTCATGCACACATGGTATTTCACGTGCGGTAAATCCAGAGGACACACGACTTTCTTCGCCTCCTCGAAACTGGTTGGGCACTTGTTCCCCTTGGGAAGACATTCATGCCAGAATGACATGTTCTCGTCGAAGCATGTGTCGGTCATTTTGTGTTTTACCTTCATCTCCAAATCCATGAGCATTACTTTCAGGCGGGTATCCTCGGGTCTGCATCCTTCATGCAATGGAGTAACCGCGTCTATCTCCAGTTGATCCAGCTTGGCTTTCTCTCGGGTGGCAGCTCTTGAATATGAGGGTCCTGCACCCAGCCCATCGATGGTCCATCGTCGTCTGCTCCTCCGGCATCTAGATCTTCATGATCATGCCCTTCGTCTGCTCCGGCATCTTCCTCATCATCATGTCCGGCATCTTCTACATGATGACTGTGTACAACATCACCGTCGTGATCATGTCCTGGAGATTCTTCGTCTTCTCGCCCGCCCGAGCCGCGGTGGTTGTCTTGCTGCCCTTCCTCGTTTCTTGCCCGGCCCCCATGGACGACTTCATATTCATCTTCATCACCTTGCCACCGATAGCCATCCATGAAACCACGCAAGAGCAGGTGGTCCCGCACCTGCCCAGAATCCGGGTCCGCAATAAGGCTCTTCAGCTTGCATCTTCGACACGGACATCTTATCTCTGTCTTGTTCTTTTGAAGCATCTCGGTCTTAGCGGAGCTCAAAAACCTATTCACGATGCCTTCGGTCATCGTGCGGACCATGGTCTCCTGCAGGGTAGAGCAAAACGATATTTTAGAACCAAGAAAAAATTTGGCATGACTTTCCCTAAAAATAGGACCAAAAAGAATGCATAGTGCCAAAATTCTCGCCGAAACGGAAATGAATCAACATTCCGGCAAAATATTGGCAACTACCGCATTTCAAATACCGGTACCTGCAAACACAAACATATATGCGACACCACAAACATATGCAACACCACAAACATACATAGATCTAGCTAGGCCACAAAAAGTGCATGTGCACGTTGTTGGTGCGAGCTAGGGAGAAAAAAAGTAGATCTACAACATGAAGATAGCTTTCCCCTTACTTACCTATCAAAAAAAGGTAATTTCAACACTTAATTTTGATGAATCTATGGTGCAAATGAGGTGAGGAGGAGGAGGCAGCCGACAAGCTTAGAGAAGGAGGTGGGGGAATGAAGTGGGGAAAGTAAGTGTGTAGGTGTGGCTGTCCAAAAATATCTAGCTGGTCCCAGGTTACTAATGGCGCACCACACAGACATGCGCCATTAGTAACCCAACATACTAATGGCGCACCACACAGACATGCGCCATTAGTAGTTTTGCAAAAAAGTAAAAGAAATTATACTAATGGCGCACCATGGCACAGTGCGCCATTACTAGTTTAAACTAGTAATGGCGCACTATGCAATGGTGCGCCATTAGTAGTTTTGCAAAAAAGTAAAAAAAAATACAGTAGTGGTGCACTCTACGGCTGGTGCGCCATTAGTAGTTCTAACTACTAATGGCGCACTCTGCCCGGATACGCCGTTAGTATGTTTGAAAAAATGAAAAAAACATTTTATTACTAGTGGCGCACCGTGTGCCTTGTGCGCCATTAGTGTCGCCCACACTAATGGCGCATCCCCACATGGTGCGCCATTAGTATATAGTAGTGGTGCACCACTTCTCTGGTGTGCCATTAGTGTCAATTCCATCTTTAGCCCTTTTCCTAGTAGTGCAAGTACCGAACGTACGGCACCTCCGAGTTCTGCACACGTTCAACTCGGTGACGTCCCTCGAGCTCCGATCCAGCAAAGTGTTGAGGGAGTGTTTCGTCAGCACGATGGCGTGATGACGGTGATGATGTTCTATCGACGCAGGTCTTCGCCTAAGCACCACTACGATATGACCGAGGTGGAATATGGTGGAAGGGGGCACCGCACACGGCTAAGGAACGATCACGAAGATCAACTTGTGTGTCATGGGGTGCCCCCTTGCCCCCGTATATAAAGGAGGGAGAGAGTGCGGCCGGCCCAAGGGGTGCGCTTGGAGGTGTCCTACACCCACCTGGAGTAGGACTCCCCCCTCTTGCATTGTTGGAAAAGGAAGGGGGAAGGGAGAAAGAGGAAAGGGGGGCGCCCCCCCTTCCTTGTCCTATTCGGACTAGGGGGAGGGGGCGTGCGGCCTGCCCTGGCCGGCCCTCCTCTTCTCCCTTAGGGCCCATGTAGGCCTAATAACCCTCGGGGGGTTCCGGTAACCCCCCGGTACTCCGGTAAAATCCCGATTTCACCCAGAATGTTTCTGATATCCAAATATAGGCTTCCAATATATCAATCTTTATGTCTCGACCATTTCGAGACTCCTCGTCATGTCCGTGATCACATCTGGGACACCGAACAACCTTCGGTACATCAAAACACAAAAACCCAAATTACGATCGTCACCGAACTTTAAGCGTGCGGACCCTACGGGTTCGAGAACTATGTAGACATGACCGAGACATGTCTCCGGTCAATAACCAATAGCGGAACCTGGATGCTCATATTGGCTCCTACATATTCTACCAAGATCTTTATCGGTCAGACCGCATAACAATATACGTTGTTCCTTTTGTCACCGGTATGTTACTTGCCCGAGATTCGATCGTCGGTACCTCAATACCTAGTTCAATCTTGTTACCGACAAGTCTCTTTACTCGTTCCGTAATACATCATCCCGCAACTAACTTATTAGTTGCAATGGTTGCAAGGCTTGAGTGATGTGCATTACCGAGAGGGCCCAGAGATCTCGAAATACGCCAACCCAACAAATACCTTCGGAGAAACCTGTAGAGCACCTTTATAATCACCCAGTTATGTTGTGACGTTTGGTAGCACACAAAGTGTTCCTCCGGTAAACGGGAGTTGCATAATCTCATAGTCATAGGAACATATATAAGTTATGAAGAAAGCAATAGCAACAAACTAAACGATCAAGTGCTAAGCTAATGGAATGGGTCAAGTCAATCACATCATTCTCCTAATGATGTGATCCCGTTAACCAAATAACAAAATCATATCTATGGTTAGGAAACATAACCATCTTTGATCAATGAGCTAGTCAAGTAGAGGCATACTAGTGACACTCTATTTGTCTATGTATTCACACATGTATTATGTTTCCGGTTAATACAATTCTAGCATGAACAATAAACATTTATCATGATACAAAGAAATAAATAATAACTTTATTATTGCCTCTAGGGCATATTTCCTTCAGTCTCCCACTTGCACTAGAGTCAATAATCTATATTACACAGTAATGATTCTAACACCCATGGAGCCTTGGTGCTGATCATGTTTTGCTCGTGGAAGAGGCTTAGTCAGCGGGTCTGCAACATTCAGATCCGTATGTATCTTGCAAATTTCTATGTCTCCAACTTGGACTAAATCCCGAATGGAATTGAAGTGTCTCTTGATGTGCTTGGTTCTCTTGTGAAATATGGATTCCTTTGCCAAGGCAATTGCACCCGTATTGTCACAAAAGATTTTCATTGGACCCGATGCACTAGGTATGACACCTAGATCGGATATGAACACCTTCATCCAGACTCCTTCATTTGCTGCTTCTGAAGCAGCTATGTACTCTGCTTCACATGTAGATCCGGCCACGACGCTTTGTTTAGAACTGCACCAACTGACAGCTCCACCATTTAATGTAAACACGTATCCGGTTTGCGATTTAGAATCGTCCGGATCAGTGTCAAAGCTTGCATCAATGCAACCATTTACGATGAGCTCTTTGTCACCTCCATATACGAGAAACATATCCTTAGTTCTTTTCAGGTACTTCAGGATGTTCTTGACCGCTGTCCAGTGATCCACTCCTGGATTACTTTGGTGCCTCCCTGCTAGACTTATAGCAAGGCACACATCAGGTCTGGTACATAGCATTGCATACATGATAGAGCCTATGGCTGAAGCATAGGGAACATCTTTCATTTTCTCTGTATCTTCTGCAGTGGTCGGACATTGAGTCTTACTCAACTTCACACATTGTAACACAGGCAAGAACCCTTTCTTTGCTTGATCCATTTTGAACTTCTTCAAAACTTTGTCAAGGTATGTGCTTTGTGAAAGTCCAATTAAGCGTCTTGATCTATCTCTATAGATCTTAATGCCCAATATGTAAGCAGCTTCACCGAGGCATTTCATTGAAAACTCTTATTCAAGTATCCCTTTATGCTATGCAGAAATTCTATATTATTTCCAATCAATAATATGTCATCCACATATAATATTAGAAATGCTACAGAGCTCCTACTCACTTTCTTGTAAATACAGGCTTCTCCAAAAGTCTGCATAAAACCAAATACTTTGATCACACTATCAAAGTGTTTATTCCAACTCCGAGAGGCCTGCACCAGTCCATAAATGGATCGCTGGAGCTTGCGCACTTTGTTAGCTCCCTTTGGATCGACGAAACCTTCTGGTTGCATCATATACAATTCTTCTTCCAGAAATCCATTCAGGAATGCAGTTTTGACATCCATTTGCCAAATTTCATAATCATAAGATGCGGCAATTGCTAACATGATTCGGACAGACTTAAGCATCGCCACGGGTGAGAAGGTCTCATCGTAGTCAATCCCTTGAACTTGTCGAAAACCTTTCGCAACAAGTCGAGCTTTCTAGACAGTAACATTACCGTCAGCGTCAGTCTTCTTCTTGAAGATCCATTTATTCTCAATTGCTTGCCGATCAATGGGCAAGTCAACCAAAGTCCACACTTTGTTCTCATACATGGATCCCATCTCAGATTTCATGGCTTCTAGCCATTTTGCGGAATCTAGGCTCACCATCGCTTCTTCTAGTTCGTAGGTTCATCATGATTTAGTAGCATGACTTCCAGAACAGGATTACCGTACCACTCTGGAGCGGATCTTACTCTGGTTGATCTACGAGGTTCGGTAGTAACTTGATCTGAAGTTTCATGATCATTATCATTAGCTTCCTCACTAATTGGTGTAGGTCTCACAGAAACCGGTTTCTGTGATGTACTACTTTCCAATAAGGGAGCAGGTATAGTTACCTCATCAAGTTCTACTTTTCTCCCACTCACTTCTTTCGAGAGAAACTCCTTCTCTAGAAAAACTCTGAATTTAGCAACAAAAGTATTGCCTTCGGATCTGTGATAGAAGGTGTACCCAACAGTCTCCTTCGGGTATCCTATGAAGACACATTTCTCCGACTTGGGTTCGAGCTTATCAGGTTGAAGCTTTTTCACATAAGCATCGCAGCCCCAAACTTTCAAAAACGACAACTTTGGTTTCTTGCCAAACCACAGTTCATAAGGCGTCGTCTCAACGGATTTCGATGGTGTCCTATTTAACGTGAATGCAGCCGTCTCTAAAGCATAACCCCAAAACGCGGTAAATTAGTAAGAGACATCATAGATCGCACCATATCTAATAAAGTACGATTACGACGTTCGGACACACCATTACGCTGTGGTGTTCTGGGTGGCGTGAGTTGTGAAACTATTCCGCATTGTTTCAAATGTAGACCAAACTCATAACTCAAATATTCTCCTCCACGATCAGATCGTAGAAACTTTATTTTCTTATTACGATGATTTTCAACTTCACTCTAAAATTCTTCGAACTTTTCAAATGTTTCAGACTTATGTTTCATTAAGTAGATATACCCATATCTGCTTAAATCATCTGTGAAGGTGAGAAAATAACGATATCTGCCACGAGCCTCAACATTCATTGGACCACATACATCTGTATGTATGATTTCCAACAAATCCTTTGCTCTCTCCATAGTACCGGAGAACGACATTTTAGTCATCTTACCCATGAGGCACGGTTCGCAAGTACCAAGTGATTCATAATCAAGTGGTTCCAAAAGTCCATCAGTATGGAGTTTCTTCATGCGCTTTACACCGATATGACCTAAACGGCAGTGCCACAAATAAGTTGCACTATCATTATCAACTCTGCATCTTTTGATTTCAACATTATGAATATGTGTATCACTACTATTGAGATTCATTAAAAATAGACCACTCATCAAGGGTGCATGACCATAAAAGATATTACTCATACAAATAGAACAACCAGTATTCTCTGATTTAAATGAATAACCATCTCGCATCAAACAAGATCCAGATATAATGTTCATGCTCAACGCTGGCACCGAATAACAATTATTTAGGTCTAATACTAATCCCGAAGGTAGATGTAGAGGTAGCGTGCCGACCGCGATTACATCGACTTTGGAACCATTTCCCACGCGCATCGTCACCTCGTCCTTAGCCAATCTTCGCTTAATTCGTAGCCCCTGTTTCGAGTTGCAAATGTTAGCAACAGAACCAGTATCAAGTACCCAGGTGTTACTGCGAGCATTAGTAAGGTACACATCAATAACATGTATATCACATATACCTTTGTTCACTTTCCCATCCTTCTTATCCGCCAAATACTTGGGGCAGTTCCGCTTCCAGTGACCAGTCTGCTTGCAGTAGAAGCACTCAGTCTCAGGCTTAGGTCCAAACTTGGGTTTCTTCTGCTGAGCAGCAACTTGTTTGCTATTCTTCTTGAAGTTCCGTTTCTTCTTCCCTTTGCCCTTTTTCTTGATACTAGTGGTCTTATTGACCATCTACACTTGATGCTCCTTCTTGATTTCTACCTCCGCGGCTTTTAGCATCGCGAAGAGCTCAGGAATAGTCTTATTCATCCCTTGCATATTATAGTTCATCATGAAGCTTTTGTAGCTTGGTGGCAGTGGTTGAAGAACTGTGTCAATGACACTATCAACATGAAGATTAACCCCCAGTTGAGTCATGATTATGATACCCAGACATTTTGAGTATATGTTCACTGACATAACTATTCTCCTCCATCTTGCAGCTATAGAACTTATTGGAGACTTCATATCTCTCAATCTGGGCATTTGCTTGAAATATTAACTTCAACTCCTGGAACATCTCACATGCTCCATGACGTTCAAAACGTCGTTGAAGACCCAGTTCTAAGCCGTAAAGCATGGCACACTGAACTATCGAGTAGTCATCAGCTTTGCTCTGCCAGACGTTCATAACATTTGGTGTTGCTCCTGTAGCAGGCTTGGCACTTAGCGGTGCTTCCAAGACGTAATTCTTGTGTGCAGCAATGAGGATAATCCTCAAGTTACGGACCCAGTCCGTGTAATTGCTACCATCATCTTTCAACTTTGCTTTCTCAAGGAACGCATTAAAATTCAACGGAATAATAGCACGAGCCATCTATCTACAATCAAAATAGACAAGCAAGATACTATCAGGTACTAGGTTCATGATAAATTTAAGTTCATTTAATCATATTACTTGAGAACTCCCACTTAGAAAGATATCCCTCTAATCCTCTAAGTGATCACGTGATCCAAATCAAATAAACCATGTCCGATCATCACGTGAGATGGAGTAGTATCAATGGTGAACATCAATATGTTGGTCATATCTAGTATATGATTCACGCTCGACCTTTCGGTCTCCGTGTTCCGAGGCCATATCTGTTATATGCTAGGCTCGTCAAGTTTAACCTGAGTATTCCGCGTGTGCAACTGTTTTGCACCCATTGTATTTGAACGTAGAGCCTATCACACCCAATCATCACATGGTGTCTCAGCACGAAGAACTTTCACAATGGTGCATACTCAGGGAGAACACTTATACTTTGATAATTTAGTGAGGGATCATCTTATAATGCTACCGTCAATCAAAGCAAGATAAGATGCATAAAAGATAAACATCACATGCAATCAATATAACTGATATGATATGGCCATCATCATCTTGTACTTGTGATCTCCATCTCCGAAGTACCATCATGATCACCATCGTCACCGGCGTGACACCTTGATCTCCATCGTAGCATCGTTGTCGTCTCGCCAATCTTATACTTCCACGACTATCGCTACCGCTTAGTGATAAAGTAAAGCATTACAGCGTGATTGTATTGCATACAATAAAGCGACAACCATATGGCTCCTGCCAGTTGCCGATAACTCGGTTACAAAACATGATCATCTCATACAATAAAATTTAGCATCATGTCTTGACCATATCACATCACAACATGCCCTGCAAAAACAAGTTAGACGTCCTCTACTTTGTTGTTGCAAGTTTTACGTGGCTGCTACGGGCTTAGCAAGAACCGTTCTTACCTACGCATCAAAACCACAACGATAGTTTGTCAAGTTGGTGCTGTTTTAACCTTCGCAAGGACCAGGCGTAGCCACACTTGGTTCAACTAAAGTTGGAGAAATTAACACCCGCCAGCCACCTGTGTGCAAAGCACGTCGGTAGAACCAATCTCGCGTAAGCGTACGTGTAATGTCGGTCCGGGCCGCTTTATCCAACAATACCGCCGAACCAAAGTATGGCATGCTGGTAAGCAGTATGACTTATATCACCCACAACTCACTTGTGTTCTACTCGTGCACAACATCAATGCATAAAACCTAGGCTCGGATGCCACTGTTGGGGAACGTAGTAATTTCAAAAAAATTCCTACGCACATGCAAGATCATGGTGATGCATAGCAACGAGAGAGAGGAGAGTGTTGTCTACGTACACTCGTAGACCGGCAACGAAAGCGTTGACACAACATAGAGGAAGTAGTCGTACGTCTTCCTGATCTGACCGATCCAAGTACCGAACATACGGCACCTCCGAGTTCTGCACACATTCAACTCGTTGACGTCCCTCGAGCTCCGATCCAGCAAAGTGTTGAGGGAGAGTTTTGTCAGCACGACGGCACGATGATGGTGATGATGTTCTACCGACGCAGAGCTTCGCCTAAGCACCGCTACGATATGACCGAGGTGGAATATGGTGGAAGGGGGCACCGCACACGGCTAAGGAACAATCACGAAGATCAACTTGTGTGTCATGGGGTGCCCCCTTGCCCCCGTATATAAAGGAGGGAGAGGGGGAGGTGCGGCCGGCCCAAGGGGTGCGCCTGGAGGAGTCCTACTCCCACCGGGAGTAGGACTCCCCCCTCTTGCCTTGTTGGAAAAGGAAGGGGGAAGGGAGAAAGAGGAAAGGGGGGCGCCGCCCCCCCTTCCTTGTCCTATTCGGACTAGGGGGAGGGGGCGTGCGGCCTGCCCTGGCCGTCCCTCCTCTTCTCCCTTAGGGCCCATGTAGGCACAATAACCCTCGGGGGGGGGGTTCCGGTAACCCCCTGGTACTCCGGTAAAATCTCGATTTCACCCGGAACATTTCCGATATCCAAATATAGGCTTCCAATATATCAATCTTTATGTCTCGACCATTTCGAGACTCCTCGTCATGTCCGTGATCACATCCGGGACACCGAACAACCTTCGGTACATCCGGGACACCTAATTACGATCGTCACCGAACTTTAAGCGTGCGGACCCTACGGGTTCGAGAACTATGTAGACATGACCGAGACACGTCTCCGGTCAATAACCAATAGCGGAACCTGGATGCTCATATTGGCTCCTACATATTCTATGAAGATCTTTATCGGTCAGACCGCATAACAATATACATTGTTCCCTTTGTCACCGGTATGTTACTTGCCCGAGATTCGATCGTCGGTATCTCAATACCTAGTTCAATCTCGTTACCGGCAAGTCTCTTTACTCGTTCCGTAATACATCATCCCGCAACTAACTTATTAGTTGCAATGGTTGCAAGGCTTAGGTGATGTGCATCACCGAGAGGGCCCAGAGGTACCTCTCCAACAATCGGAGTGACAAATCCCAATCTCAAAATACGCCAACCCAACAAATACCTTCGGAGACACCTATAGAGCACATTTATAATCACCCAGTTACGTTGTGACGTTTGGTAGCACACAAAGTGTTCCTCCGGTAAACGGGAGTTGCATAATCTCATAGTCATAGGAACATATATAAGTTATGAAGAAAGCAATAGCAACAAACTAGACGATCAAGTACTAAGCTAATGGAATGGGTCAAGTCAATCACATCATTCTCCTAATGATGTGATCCCGTTAACCAAATAACAACTCATGTCTATGGTTAGAAAACATAACCATATTTGATCAACGAGCTAGTCAAGTAGAGGCATACTAGTGACACTCTGTTTGTCTATGTATTCACACATGTATAATGTTTCCGGTTAATACAATTCTAGCATGAATAATAAACATTTATCATGATACAAGGAAATAAATAATAACCTTATTATTGCCTCTAGGGCATATTTCCTTCACTAAGAGCCGGGCCACCTCTTCACCAATGGCCTTCCTCCTCTCCTCTTTAAAACGACGAAGGAATTGTTTGACCGGCTTAAACTTCGGATCAATATTGAGTGTGCTCAGCGAGTTCCCTTGGTACACCCGGCATGTCTGAAGGCTTCCATGCAAAGTTGTCCCGGCTCTCATGGATGAACTCGATGAGCGTGCTTTCCTATTTCGGATCCAGATTAGCACTGATGTTGAACTGCTTGGCTGAGTCGCCAGGAACGAAATCAACCAATTTAGTGTCATCTGCAGACTTAAACTTTAACAAAGGATCATGCTCTGTGGTTGGCTTTTTCAAGGACGTCATGTCTGTCGGATCAACATTATCCTTGTAAAATTTTAGTTCCTCCGTTGCACAAACTGATTAAGCATAAGCAGCGTCACCTTATTCACACTCCAAGGCCACCTTCCAACTCCCATGCACTATGATGGTGGCCTTGTAACCCGGCATCTTAAGCTGCAAGTAAACATAACAAGGCCTCGCCATGAACTTAGCATAAGGCGGCTGCCCAAACAGAGCATGATTAGGGCTCTTGATCTTGACCACTTCGAAGGTGAGAGTCTTAGATCTGGAATCATGCTCATCTCCAAAGGCAACCTCCAACGATATCTTACCCACTGGATAGGCCGACTTACCAGGCACGACACCGTGAAAAATGGTGTTTGATGGCTTAAGATTTTTATCTGTCGGTCCCATGCGACGACAGGTTTCATAATAAATTATATTAATGGTATTGCCTCCATCCATGAGTACCTTAGTAAATTTATAGCCTCCAACCTGAGCCGCCACAACTAGAGCCAGGTGACATGGATTGTCAACCCGGGGCGGGTGATCCTCATGACTCCATATAATAGGCTGCCCCGACCGCCGTAAGTAACGTGGTACCACCGACTCATCAGCATTCACTGCCCTCTTATGAAGCTTCTGATCCCTCTTACACAAGCTAGTGGCGAAAACATGGTACTATCCACTATTCAATTGCTTCGGGTTGCTCTGATAACTGACTGTTGCTGCTGCTGATTTCCCTGATTATTTTGCTGGTTGTAACCACCTTGGTTGCCATGGCCTTGAAACCCGGAATGGGAACCGCCGCCTCCATGACCCGGACCATGAGAGCTGGACCCCGAGCCGCCGTTCGGGCCATGGTTGTGCTGGATGGACTCCCTGAAGTGTCTCATTATGCTGCAATCTTTCCACAGATGGGTAGCTGGCTTCTGATCCGTTCCGTGTTTTGGACATGGCTGGTTCAGCATTGCCTCAAGGTCAAATTTTGTCCCTTGAGTCAGTCTCCCCTTACGACGCTGGTTATTATTCCGTGCACCGGTGTTAACCACAAAATCATCAGCTTTGCACTTACCGTTGCCACCTTCATTGGCCGGGTTGTACTGCTGCCCCCTCATACCGCCGCTTTTCTTTCCCTTTCCTGATCTTTCATCTTTAGAGTCGGGGTCCTTGGTACTATCAGAGTCGGCATACTTGACAAGAGCCGCCATGAGCTCCCCCATCTCGCCGCAATGACGCTTGAGCCATCCAAGCTTCTGCTTGAGTGGAATGAAACGACAATTTTTCTCCAACATTAGCACTGTTGTGCCGACGTTGATATTATATGAAGAATGTATGATAGTGGAGACACGGTGCACCTAGCTGGTTGTTGACTCGCCCTCAGCTTGAACACAAGAAACCAAGTCCATGATCGACATAGGCTGTTTGCACGTATCTTTGAAATTCTGGATAAATCGGGCCTTCAGCTCTGCCCATGATCTGATGGAGTTAGCCGGCAGCCCCTTCAACCAGGTACGAGTCGTCCCTTCCGACATCATGGTGAAATACTTAGCGTATGCAGCCTCGCTAACATCCAGCATCTCCATAGCCATCTCACAACTCTCCACCCAGGCCTCAGGGGGCTGATCAGCTGTGTAATTAGGCACCTTGCGAGGGCCTTTGAAGTCTTGAGGAAGACGCTCATTTTGCAGAGCCGCCATTAAGCATGGCACACCCAAAGCTCTAGAAGTTACTCCCACCTCCACTGAAGCCGTCGGGTAAACTGGCGCGTGCTGATGAGCCGCCAGTTGAGCTGCCAGCTCGGCCTCTCGTCGTGTTCTACCCTGGTCCACCAAATCCTGTGCATTGGCACCATTGCGCGCCGGGTCACGTCCATGAGGTTGGTTACAGCCTTGCTCAGTACTCGAGACTGCTAGTGAGTCAATGTGCCTACTGTAGCTCCGGTTTGGTCGAGGGGTCAAATGAATCCGATCACGACTATAAGAATAAGACTGATGTTTCTAAAGAAGTTCCCTGGCCCTTCGGGTTTGACCCGCCGTTGGAGTCTCGCTCTCGACCGGCAGAGCCGCCAGTTGCGTCGCTGCAGCAATCATGTTGTCCAAAGGGGTGGAATAGTGACCTGGCGGTATTACCACATGCTGAGGCGGGGTGTTGTTCATATATGGAGAACTTGTCACATGCGGCTGACCCGGCACCCCACCCCTGGCGCTTCAGTCATCCGGTTTATCACCGGCGGGTTGCTGGCCCCGGCTCCAGGGGTGTTGAAGAGGTCCCTTGACTCATAAAATGAGGGCAGACGACTCCGGTATTTTCTCCTCAAAACTTCATTTGACGCATTCTGATCCATCGTGAGCCGGTATGAATCTGCTTGAATCCGCTATGCTTGGGCATTTAAAACGGCCTGCTCTGCAGCCATCCCGGTGTTTTCCGTTGCCAATTTTGCCTTAGCTTGCGCTATCTCATCAGCAACTTAGCCACTTCTGCCTTATGCTGCTCCTGGTTGTCTCGGGTTACATCAACCTCCATCAGAGTCACCAGGGCATCCAACAGATCTGTTAAAACTTGAGTCGGCGAGCGCGCTGAACCGCCAGCACCCGCTGCTGTTACCGTCGTTGCACTGGAAGTCATGGCCGCGGCGGCTATCGAACCGAGAACTGGCTAGGTGCCAGCCATGAAGATCACCACCCTGTTCGGCGGCTGACGGGGGTCCGGAATACTGTCGCCATCGGAACAGCCCCCAAGCCGTCCATCTTCTAGTTGGTACATTGAGTTGGTCTCACCCGTGGACGATTCACCATTGGAGTAGATGGCCGTCTCACCGCCCAACACAGAGCCTTGCAAATCAGCCCCGTGGATAAATCCAACAAAGGCACGCTTCACGGTGGGCTGGACCTGAGCGGGTCATGCACACTAAGCCATCTCGATGATGTCGGTGCAGATGTTGTGACACCCCAAATTTTTGGCCTTGTTTTATTAAATTAAAAATTTTGCCAGGAATTAAAACTTTGATTTTTTGGACTCCCTTTTGATTTTTTTAAACATTTCCTTTCTTATTATCATTGAGTTGTTCCCTAAAATGAAAACCTTTCAAATATGTTATTGGACTTGTTTAACCTCTCAAGAAAAACTTTTCTTTATCAGTATAACTAATTAACTAATTAATTTGCTTGATCTTTATTTTCTTGAAAAATGGTTTTCCAAGGTTATATGGCCATAATTGAACTACAACCATTTGATAAATTCACTTAAAATTCCAACCAAAATTTGGAGATGTCATGTGATGTTTTTAGATCACTTTTATACAAAAATATCTTTTATTCATGAAACATTTTGAGCTCTACACTCAATTTTTCTTCTCTGGTCCAGAGTGCAATTTTGCACTACAACCCATCTAAATATTTCTTTCTAGCCTCCACAAAAATTATGGGAAGTTGGTAGTAGCATATGATTCAACATTATGCAAAAACCTAGTGCTGTTCTTTGAAAATTTTGAGTGAATCAACCTCTTTTCCATTCTGGTCCAGCCTTGTGATTTCTACTGCAACCCTATTTATTTTTGCTCCAGTAACCTTGTGCCTTCTCCTACTTGTAGACAGCCCTACCAAACCCCTAAGTCCAGGAGCATGCACCCATTGGCATATTTTTGGTTCATGAAATAATGCCATTCACATCCTGTCCAGATTTGAAGTTCTGCAAAACTTGCACTATCAAGTTTGTGCTTTCCACCAACTAACCTCACCACCCTCTTGTGCATCCAAAGAGACCCCACTCTGGAAGTTTTGGCCACTCCAAGTAATGCCTAGATGCCTCTGGCATTTTGTCAAACACACTGTGGGCATGAACAGATTTGGCACGATTGTAAGTTTGTGTTATGAACTTGACCACCTAACCAAACCACCTTGTCCCTTGTTACCCTTACTAAACCTAGCCTAGTCCTGTTGCTTGCCAACCTCACCTGTGACCTGTAGCATGCCACGACATTGTATCGAACACCTTCCATGCGTGCACTGGACGCGCCCAGAGCGCGCGTATTGCACGAACCGCGCCCGAGCCGACACGCTGCCCCCTGGTTTTGGCCCGCTCTGCACTACCCCACGCCACGCACTACCCCCCCCCCCTCACAGCAACACGCCAAGCCGCCCTGGCAGCCTACAGCGACGGCGACAGAGCTTTTGGCGGCACACCGGCGTCCGCAGCGCGCCTCTGCCACGGTCGGCGCCGCCAAAGCCACCCCGGCTCGCCACCTGCTCCTGGGAACATCGCAAGCTTATCCCCTCGCTCGTCGGCTAGCTCTCATCGCCTCCACGTCGCCCTGCAACACAGTAAGGCGGTCCGCCGACGAGCTCATCCACGGCAGCTGCGAACCGACTTGGAGACGCTATATAAAGGAGCCCCGAGCTCGTCTCCGCACACAGGCAACCCCAAGCCATCTCCCTAGGACCCCCATTGGCAGCCAATCGACCCGGGGAGGTCTCCTTCCCCATCTCCGGCAATCGCAGCCGCCGCCACTGCCCCGGCCATTCCGGCACCACCAGGGCCTCCCCCTCTCCGTTCTCTTCACCAGGAACCTTCTCATCCTCTCGTGAACTCGTTCCCCTGCTCGATTTTGATCGGGAACCACCGCAGCCCCAAACTCACTTCGCCCCCGAAGCCATCTCCGCTGCGAAGCTCGTCGCCGGCAACTCCGTCCATGTCGGCGACCATGGCGGGTACCCCCGAGTTCGTCTCGACCTCCTGAGCACGCCCATGCGCTCAGATCACCGAGGGACGCTGCCATTCACCGGCGAGCCTCGCCGGAGCTCTGCCTCTGTTCGGTCAGGGGGAGACGACGCGCGCGTGGACCAGTCAAACCTGACCAGTGGGCCAGGCGGGCCCACTGTCGGTGACCCACGCGCAGTCCACGCTGGATAAGTGGAGGCGTATTTCCAGAGTACGCCTTCGACGTGTACGTATATTCGAAACGTTTTTCTTTTTCTGTTTTAATTTTAAATAACAGATTTTGACCAAAACTTTGACTGAGCTTAACTTTTTAAATATAACTCCAAATGAATTGATTCTTTTTCCTACATCTCTCAAATTCTGTCTAGTTTATTTTAAGATTTATTTGAAAATTTTCCAAACAACTTTTTTGTACTGTTTTTGGAATATGTGTTATTTGCATATTTTTGAAAATAGGATTTTGGAAGAGAAGAAAGCTTTCAAAAGATTTGGAGTGCACCCTGCCTTTCCACACCATGAAGGCAAGCATTCTGAACCCCGGCTAATATTTTTGGTGTGTTAGTTGACTCGTTTATAACACCATCTCATTTTGGAGAACTCGTTATTTTATGTGGCAATGTGATCATTTGCATGAAGGCATATTAGTGATTTCCTTGCTGTTGGAAATGAATATAATTGTGATGGTAATAATCCTCATGTGCCTTGCATGCATGCCGGAAAGGAATCCGGGAAAGCCTCTGCCTTGGGTAGGAGTGAGCTTGTCGCCTGTCCCCGTCGGGACGGTTATGTCCGGTATGGCATAGTAAGGTATAATGGGTGGTGATTTCGTCGGTTGAAATATATTTGATATACATGTCATGCAGGGAACTTATAAACCTCCTGAGACGACCGTAGACCGAGTCTTATTCCAGTAACCCCCATACTTGCCTCGTACTACCACTTGTCCCTGCCGCAGGTAGGGTACGGTTCAGTAAGTCGTCAACCCCTTTCCAGCACACACCGTGCAGAGAGGCCATGGTGGAAGATGTCGGTTGTAGCCGGTAGGCATGCCACCTGGTCAGGGGGCATGGGTGTTTCCGGTTGGGACCGAGAGGGGAGGCCACCCCTTAGAGCGCACGATATAAATTTGATCCCATGCTACGCGAGGTTGTAGCCTCCCCACTTAGAGTTTTGCTGAACAAGTGTCGTGGGTGATTCCAGACACCGATGAGTTAAGCTGGTGTGTGCAAGTTAGGCGTGTTTTCAACTAAAAGGCCGTAGACGGAATTAGTCCCGATGGACTAAAGGAATCCGTTACTCGTGGGTAAAGAGTACACCCTCTGCAGAGATAAAACCTATTCGTATAGCCATGTCCATGATCAAGGATTACAGTCTGGGATGGGTCAAGTGTTGGTCTTAGTGTCGGTTTTCGGAGGTGAAATATTGTTAAACCAAACTTGGATACCGACTGGTTACTTGTGAGGACCATGATTATTATTTTGTGATGGACTAACCCGTTGCATTATTTGTATCCCTGGGATGGTTCTACCTCCTGGATATTCATTGTGATCATTTATTTTATGAGCCCTTTATGTGGTGTCGCTCAGACGCCCGACTGTGGCATTTCTTTTATAAGCCCTTTATGTGGTGTCGCTCAGACGC